>NC_056737.1:1987030201-1987172701 GCF_019279795.1 Protopterus annectens | reverse complement strand
ATGTAATGCTTTCAGAGCTATAGTTGCAGTGCAGAAACTGTAAACATTTTGATTCATACCACCACACACCAAAGTAAACACAACTAGTCCAGGGTTTTGACTTTTATTGACAGGTACTGATGCTTTTATTGCTATCTATACCATGTAAATCACTATTACTCTGCTAATGTCTCATTTATTCAGTACAAACCATACCCATTTTTAAATACTGACAGGTGACATTCTACTCCTTTCTATTTATTTGCTCTGAATACTACAAGCTAGATTTGTACTCACGAGCCTCATGACACAGCCTTAGCAGCCTGCTGACATGGGTGTCCATGTTTGTGGCCCGCTCATCTGCAGCTGTACAGGAGATAGAGAAATATTTATGCATACCTATCCATCACATACACAGGCTAGACTTTGGAAAACATTTATTGATACTGATACTTACACATAGCTGGGACATTCCTCGCCCATGCATCTTGGACCACTAGTCCAAGAGCTCCCGCTTCCTATGCTTCAACTCAGCAAAGTGGTGCCTGGACCTGCTCACCAGTCTGAGGGATGCCAGTAGCACTGGTGAAATCACGTGCGAGACAGTCCCAGGCCTCCACTGTGTATTGGGAGCCCTGGTACTGGTCCTGAAGCAATCTCCCTTCATGGTCTTTTACTAGGAGTCCAACCATGACTCTGGACTCGTGAATGCCCCAGTGCTGTGCCTGAAAGCACACACCTTCACCAACACCAGTCATTGTGCCTGCAGTAATGAGCTACAACTGGTTATGGGCTGTATTCCCGCCTACAAGGTTTAAATAGGGCTGATTTCCCACACTTTGCCATGATTGGACAGTTTTGAATATGCTGAGCTAAGCTAAGCATCGGGAAAACCCACTTGGCTAAGATAAGCATTGCTTAGACATTGTAAACTCAGAACTGAAACAAAAGCAGTTCACAGACTCCACATATTATTCAATATTTAACCTACTTAACATATATATTTATATGCATTTATTTTTTGCATATAAAAAAGAGTGCATGTTTGATATTGGTGTAGTAACTTAATTAATATGTTTTTAATCAGATATGAAGTAATTCAGAACTATGTATAGTTTGGTTTCTTTGAGTATAGTACATACACTTTTTAGAAGTATGTTATTACATAAAAATGTTCTAGTAGTGGTCTTTTACTGTATATATATATATATATATATATATATATATATATATATATATATAGATAGATATATGAAGTTAATATGAATTCTATTTTCAGTTTACTATTAGGTTGATAGCAATAGAGTGGCAGGCACATGCTTTTTAGAATATGTGTTTTAAATTCATGAGATTAAGTTTTTAAATTTTATTAATATTCGTGAGTTGATTCAACAATCAATTTTATAGGAAGCTTATATAGGAAGTGATTTCAAAGTTACCAACTGTCTGATGAAGTTTAACATATGGTTTAAATAAAAGCGCCAACCTGATTTTTTTATTTTTAGCAAATAAAGGATTTTATGTGACAATGCAACCTTCTGGGTTTGTTCCTTTACCATAGTTTGCTGCCAGTAGAGTCTGTGAATTGCTTTTGTTTTAGTTCTGAGTTTACATTGTGTTTTTTTGCATTTTTTTGAGTATTGCTTAGACATGGCAAGCACTGCTTACCAGTGCACATATCTGCTTAGCTATGCTAATTATTGCTAAGCATACAAATTTAAGCATAGCTGAGCACAATTTAGCGTTGTTCCTCTTTCGTTTTATGGACTATCAGGATTGTGATGTTGATTCCTTATTAATGACATCTTATGATATGTATGTTTCCCTTCCATAACATCCCCCTGTGTGCTTTCATTACATTATATTATTTTGTGGCTATTCTGTATGGGACACTTGTGTTTATATGGGGGTTTCACATTTGTACTACACTGACACCTCACATTTGGAACTGCTACACTACCCTGGTTAACAAATATATATTATTCACTACATATTTATAAAAAAGATACTTTTAGTGCTGTTTTCACATATAAAAATGAATGGACTGCATTGAGGCTCGAACCACGAATGACTGTATGTTAAGCAAACACTCTAACCACTACACTATTTCACTTTGCTTGCTTTGGCTGTATATTTCTATTTAGCTCCTTCGGATGTTTCATCTATGCTATACACAGCTGTGCACCATGCACATCCGCTCAGCTACTCTTAAACTTTATTGGGGATGGAAAAAAATAAAATTAACATGTGTTTGATTTTTTTTATACTGTAGGAGTATGCACATTGCTTTCTGCATCTTAGGGCAGGACACCTGGAGAACTACATCATACATGGGGGAACTGGTTTAAATGTTCCCCTCAGGAACATGCTTACTTATTTAGTATGCCAGCATATACACTGGCATATCATTCTGGAAATTATCTGTGCTGGACCATTGTGGGGGGCTGTGCTTTTGTGTGGTTTTTAGTGTATTTTGTCTGCACACACTGTTATGTTATGATAACAGTGTCCGTGGACACTGTTAGCTGCTTTGGGATTGCCATATGGCAATTCTAGAGTGCACGGGGCATGTGTACTGTGCGAGCAATGCTCGGACATGCGCCATGTACTTGTACACAGATCATGTCCGTGTGGAGAATATAGCAGCGCGTCTTCATTAATATGTAAGGCGCGCTGCTGTTCTGCATGGGCACGATCCACTCCATGCAGGAATATCACTATTCCTGCACGGATTGTGTTTTGGCAGCTTAGAAAATGAGTGGTTAGAGTTTTAGTAGTTATTTAGTTAGTTTAGATAGTGTTCACTCTTGTACTTTGCTTCTGGCCACAATTTTTCTTCACAAGGGCTGTGTTACCTCCACATCCCAGCTTAAATTTAGTGTTTAAAACCCGTTTTTAGTTACAGGGCTTTCTTTACTATCTTTTTCTTGCTAAATTACACACTTGTTTAATTTAGAGAGTGTTGTAAAGAAAATTATTTTCTTCTGTCATTTCTTCCTAACTTAAAGCAGCAGCTCATTTGAGTTAGAGGGCTGCTGTTGCCCATTTAAGTTAGAGGGCTACTTTGTCCCCTCCCCCTTTTTTTGACTAGGCAGCTTCTTTTTAGTTAGGGAACTGCCACCCTTTTCCCCTCATTTCTGCTATAGTTGTTCGGTTGTTTCTTCCTGTTATTTAAAAAAAAAGTTTATATATGTGTATGTGCATATATATATATATATATATATATATATATATATATATATATATACATATATTAATTACAGTGATAGCACTGGGTTGTTTTTTAGACTATACTATTAAGTAGTTAGTGTATTTTCTCATACTTGTTGTTGACTGTTTGTATACTGATTATATCTAAAGAACATAAAGAAACCAAACCCTCTGTGTTCAAAAAGTGTGTGAAGTGTAGCCAGAAAATGTCTATCATGGATGGCCATACTATTTGTGTATATTGCCTTGGAGCAGTGCATCTGCAAGAATCCTGTTCCATTTGCCACTCTTTCAGTTCTAGAGTATTGCTTGAAAGGAAGAATAAACTTATAGTAAGAGGTTTACTAAATCCCCCTTCACTGAAGTGCTTGAAGAATGTCTAGCACTTCAAAACTGACCAAGCCTCCTTCCTTGAAGTCTGACAAATCTGGAAAGAGGTCATCTCCTTCTTCTCATCAATCAGAGCCAGCAAAAAAGCTGACCAAAGTAGCATCTCTGGATTCGAAGATTGCTGGGCCCGGAAAATCTTCATCACCAGCTCCTTCCATATTGGTGCCAGTGGAGTTTGAATTATGGAGCCAATCCCCGGAATTGGTACCGGTCTCTCCTACTTTAAGATCACCTCTACTGCAACCAGTTTGATCTCCTGCCCCCTTCTCTCAGTCCTCCAGGAGTCTTTCTGATGATGACATGGATCAGGTGGTGCGGAGACCTTTAAGGACACTGGCACTGGCCGAACTGCTGTCAGCTCCAACCCAGAGGGATTCAGAACCAACCAAGACTTCCTCTTCAACATCGATTCCTCCTCAGAGCCGACCCAGGACCTTGGAGCTGGAATGTCTGGAACCAATTGTAGTGGAACCGTCAGTGCCGAGACCTATTCTGGGATCTTTGGGCCCAACATCTGCTCTGACATCCTCGGTTACATCTGAACTCCAGGAGTATAGGAGCTGATGCTCTCTGGTCAGTTCCGGGGAGGAGAGTTGGATTAGACATTTGTCGGATTTGAACTTGCCTCACAGGGCTTCGGTGGGGGTGAGCTCGGCTCCTATATTGGTCTCAGAGCTAGCCCCCTTGGTTCTGGGGATGCCTTCATGCTCTTTGGAGCTGGAGGTGTCATCGGATCAGGAGAGCAGGGCTTTCAAGTTGATGTGGAGAGTGCTGTCTCCACAGACAGCCCCACTCTTGAGTCCTGACATTCTTCCCCCAAAGGCACCAGCATCTGAGTTGGCACCACACCATCCACAGACATGTGGGGTCCCTAGGCCTCAGGATGCCCTATCGGCTGACCCCCCTCTCTTCTGAAACCTCTCCAGAATACCCTTCTGAAGAGGTCCCGAGTAAGAAACTTTGCAAGAAGAAGCATTTAGACTCCCCAGAGGAGTCAGCCACTTCTGATACAGACCTTGATGAGTCAGAAGGGTCCCCATGATCACCCTCTGAGGATGTCTCCTTTGTGGACATCCTAGAAATGCTTAAACAGAGAGGCTTCTGGAAGCCCATCAACCCTTCTGTGGAGTCTGTATACCTGAAGGCTTTTGGGTCTCACCATTCTGCTACTTGGGTGTCTCCACCTTTTGATGAACTCATGGAATTAGTTAGTCAAAAGGTGTGGACGTCTCCAGACTCAGTGGAATCTGTTCCTTGGAGGCCAAACAAGTTTATTACTGCACCATCAGACAAATATTTTCTTATCAAGGGTGTTCCAGTGGATGCTATAGTGGTGGCAGCAGCCACCAAAAAGGAACTTTCAGAGACATCCTCGTCTGTCCATCCACTGAACAAGGAGTCTCATATGATGGACAGATATGGAAAGCGCATGTTCTCATCAGTGACTTTTGGACTCAGATCACTGAATTATCTAACACACTTTACTAGGCTACAAAGAGATCTTCTAAAGGAGCTAGAAGATACTCTACAAGGTTCAGTAGCTGGAGGAGTATCAGACAAGATTTCTTCTGAGCTCTCCACCTTAAACTCTGTGGTTAACTCCTCCATGAGGCTTATTCCTTACACAGCAGATGGAGCGAGCAGGACAGCAGGTTCAGAAATTTCCCTGAGGAGACATTCCTGGATGCACTTGTGTGACTTCGTGGAACCCTTTAAGTCTACCTTTGTTAATGCCCCCTTCAATGGCTCATCCCTGTTCAGGCCAAAAGTTAAGGACACACTAACCAGGTCTGCGCAAGAAGGAAAAACTCTCTGCCATAAGAGTCCATTTTTCCCTACCTTCTAGACCTTTCTGAAAGGTCAAAAGGGAGGAAAGATGTGGTTCTGAAAATCCCAGACAGCTTTGCAGGACACACGTGGTGACTCCTCCCAAATGGACAGAGGGGGTAGCAGAAATGGGAGATGCCATCCACATGCAGAGGGTGTCAGCAAAATCAGGGTGACAGGGACTCATTCTGTGGTAGGCCCTTTCATCGCTCCTGAAGGGAGGCCCACCTTTTGTCTTTGGAGGCAGTTGGAGGTCACTTATTTTTGTACCCAGAAGCCTGGCTAGAAATAACAAAAGACAAGTGGGTACAAAGTATCATATCCAGAGGCTACTCTATACCCTTTTCCTTCCCATCCAAATCATAAAGAACACCCCGGACTTCCACCCAGTCAGAGGGAACAGGCAACTCTAGAAATTCAAAAGTTGCTAGACAAAAGAGGTCACCCAAATAGTCCCCGAGACCAGATAAGATCTGGAACTTACTCAAGGTTCTTTTTAGTGCCAAAGAGAACAGGGGACTGGAGGCCCATTTTGGATCTCAGCAGATTAAACGAATCAATGAGAAAAACAAAGATCCGTATGGTAACGCTGCAGTCAATATTTACTTTTCTGGGAAAAGACCATTGGATGTGCTCTATAGACCTTCAGGATGTGTACTATCACATAAAAATGGACAGGCCATCCAGGAGTCATCTGCGCTTTCAGCTGGGAGACAGTCATTACCAATTTTGGGATCTGCCCTTTGGTCTCACTACAGCCCACAGAGTGTTCACCAAGTATATGGCAGTGGTCACAGCACACTTGAGACATCTAGGATTCAGATTGTTTCCATATTTAGACGACTGGCTTCTAACTGCCACCACCAAGCATCTACTACTAAAAACAAGAGACCCCACATAACTTCTCTGCTCTCACCTAGGAATCACAATAAATTATAAAAAATCTGCCTTGTTGCCATCTCAATGTATCGTTTGTATAGGGGCAGATCTAGACAGAACAAAAATGATGGCAAAACTTCCTCCAGAAAGAGTTCAAGTACTGTGACATCAGGTCTTAAACCTTCTTTCCAAGAAAGGAGCACAGGCAAGAACAGTGCTGAAAGTCTTGGAAACCATGGCAGCAGAGATAAACTTAGTTCCATTAGCACTCCTGCACATGATAAGTTGCAAGAACTACCCATGTCCCACCAAATTCTGATAACAGAGTCCTGCAAGAAAGACCTTTGCTGGTGGCTCCACTCCACTCACATGACATTAGGTAACCCTTTATACTTCCACAGCCTTTAGCCACAGTAACTATGGATGCTTCCCAGATAGGGTGGGGGGCATTATCTGGGAAGGACAGTCCAAGGCACTTGGCAGGATCACGAGGCCCATTTGCACATCAATGTCCTAGAGATGTGAGTGGTGATTTTAGCATTGCAGGCACTTCAGGACTCTTTTCCACTGGGAACTATTGTAATACAGAAAGACAGCATGTCAGTTGTTTGTCACATAAACAAAAGGAGGAACCAGGTCCTACCCCCCTTTATCAAGAGGCCCTGAGAGTATGGCAGTGAGCGACCTCCTCCCAATGCTTTTTGATAGCAATGCACATCCTGGGGAAATCCAACATGATAGCAGACAAACTCAGCACAGGGATTCTGATGCCTGATGAGTGTTCCCTAAAACAAGAAGTAGCGGATATGATTTTTTCCAAATGAGGCCAGCCTTGCTGCAACCTTTTTGCCACATCCACAAATGCCAAATGCAGCAGCTATTTTGCCCTAATTCTCCTTCTGGGGAAGTCACCACAGGATGCACTTGTACACGGTTGGCCCTTGGGTCTCCTCTATACCTTCTCTCCCTTTCCCTTGATACCCAAAGTTCTTCAGAAAGTCAGCTCATTGGGAAGCAATCTGATTCTCATTGCTCCATAATGGCCTCATCAAATTTGGTTCCCCTTCCTTTGGCCTCATCTTCAGGAGGAGCTGTGTGTTCTGGACCCAGTTCCAGAACTTCTGACTCATGTGTCAGGAACGCTCCATCCCTCTCTTCAAACCCACAAACTGACAGCTTGGCTGCTCTGATTCTAAATATAGCCAGGCTCCCTAACCTTTCTCCTTCTGTGAAACATATCTTGATCTCGTCTCATAAAGCTTCAATGAGAAAATTATACATAAGCAAATGGAAAAGATTTTCTTCCTGGGCATTAAGTAATCACATTGATCCCATTTCTGCTCCTATAGGTTCCATTCTTGAATTTCTAATGAAGCTATTTAATGAAGGTGCAGCTGCAGCTACCATTTGAGTCCATTTAGCAGTGAGATTTAAATTTTCATATAAGCTTTTTGGCCCCGAACCCGATGTCTCACAGACTATGCAAAGCCTTCCTGAAGGGCACTGGTTTGTTAAGACCACCCATTAAGACCCCTTTATCACCATGGAACCTAAACTTTGTTTTATCTTGTTTGATTCTTTACCCCTTTGAACATGCATCATCTTGCAATCTAAAGTTCTTGACATGGAAAACAATAATTTTGATTGCCATCACTTCAGCTAGAAGGGTTTCAGAGCTGCAAGCATTATCGATAAAGCCCCACTACATGCTTTTCCACAAAGACAGAGTATCCCTTTGAACAAACCCATCCTTCCTACCAAAAGTATGCTCAGAGTCTAATTTAAATCAGTCCACAGAACTACCAGTTTTATTCACAACTATGGCAACAAGGCAGAATATATGCTACATCAACTGGATGTACATAGACAATTATGTTTCTACTTACATAGAAAATCTGACCAATTATTTGTTTCATTTTCAAAATCTAAGAAAGGTGCTCCTATATCTAAGGTCACGCTTTCAGAATGGTTATCAGATTGTATTACGTTTACATACAAATCTAACAACAAAGATCTTCCTTGTAAAGTCAAGGGTCATTTTACGAGAGCCATAGCAGCTTCTTCTGCTTTTTGTGCTAGACTACCAATTGACACCATTTGTGCTGCTGCAACATGGGCAAGGCCTCATACCTTTATCACTCATTACAAAGTGGATTTGGCCTCCAGGAACAGGGCATCTTTTGGATCCACTGTTCTGAAGAATATTCTCCTGTGAGCTGCCTAAAAAATATGGTGCTAGGGACGCTGTCCCAACCAGTGAAGAATGAAGGCGAGATAGGACAACATCACATAAAGAAATTATGTACTCGCCATAACGTTCCATGTGTGTTGTCCATCTTGCCTTCATTCTTACATCCCACCCTTCTTCCCCCAACCTTTGGCTCCTGGAGGATCGAGCGGTTACAATTGGCAAGTACTGTTCTCTGAAATTCTTCATTGTTCTATAAGGTTTTAAAATAGTCCATTTGGTACCTGTTGATCTGATGCTGTTAATCTTTATTCATTTCTTACTGATGGGTGCCTGTTCCATCCTCAGAACTGAGTCGGCCTTATAACAAGCTCGTGCCAGCCAAAACAACTCTCGAGCTAAGCTTTACCATAGTGCCCCTCTCCCTGTTACCTCAGATCTCATTTGCTGCATAGATATCAAGACGTGTCAAGCCAGCTCTTAGCAAAGTACTATAAAAATTATTATTATGAAACCTTTTTTCTACAGATTTTCTCTTTTTTCCCTTTGTAATCCCTTTTCTCATTAGTTGCTAGACTTTTACCCTCTATTGAGTAAATTTTTTCTTACCTCCTTACCAACTCGGTAATCTCAGTACCATAGTTGGTACAGGCCTTCCCTCTCACGCGGTACATTCCTACCCCTTACCTCTTGAGGTAATCTAAATACCATTGTTGGTCTTCTTTCTTCCCTTCCCTAAAAAAAAAAAAAAAAAACAAATAAAACAAAAACAAAAAAAAAAAAACACTTTTTTATGTGTTTTTTTTAACTTTGTATTGCATTTTGTTGATAGTAGATATTTGCCTAAGTTGTTCCAGCCATATTTGAAAAGAAAGGGACAACAGGATTCAAGCAATGTGACCAATGTGGTCACAGAATGATTAATTCGGACACTTGTGTATCTTGTGTCTACTGTCTGGGTGTTCCACACCTCTCTGTTCAACCACCATGTGAGATTTGTAAGGGGTTCAGTTCTCATACCCTAAATGAGAGAAAAAACAAATAGATTCTTAAAGGCCTATTAAAAACTCTTTTTTCAGAGGCTATTTCTGGGTCTGAGGATTCACCCCCTCCAAAGAAAGAACACAAAAAAAGAGTCACTCTGTTCCTTTTTCACCTCTTTCTGGTGATGTAAAGTCTGAACCCAAGCCAAAAATTCCTAAATTGGCACCAACGACTTTGGCTCTGGGGCCTCAATCGCCCTCCATGGTGCCATCCTCGGTTCCAAAACTGTGCATATCCACTTTGGTGCCATCTTCATTAACACTGCCTGTGGCACCATCCACGGCACCGATAATATCTACTGCACCGACGATGCCTTCAACTAGTGCTTCAGCCCCATCCTATTTGGCACCAACAATAGTAAATCCAGCACCAGTCACTTTCCCCCTCCCTATCCATATTACTGGTGTTGAGATCACAGTACCGATAGGACAGTCTGCTCCTTGGACCCGATACTCCCCCACTGCAGATCCATTCTTTGGGTAGCAATATAGCCCTATTTTGGAATGGCCCGATTTCCATTGGAGATATCAAACTGATCTTCCAGGAGCCTCTCAGAACTGGATGTGGTGTGACTTGTGGATCAGCTGCTGATGGCCAGCACCTTCCAGAACTCCCCTCCCAACCAGAGTTGGGAGTCTTTCTCCACGGACTCCTGCATATTCTCCTCCTTTGACCTCCTTGCAGGTATCGAAGTACCCGGCGCAGATGCCTATTTTGGATCCACCTTCTTTGGTTCCACTGATGGACCTCACTGTGGTTCCAGAGCTGACCCTTTGGTCATCGACTAACTCAGAGCTGAGCCATCCTTGGGATCATGACTGGGCTGCAAGCACTGTGACCCCTAGTATGGCACTGATTTTTTCTACGGTGCTGTCCACTATGGTTCCGGGAGTCTTGGCAGTATCAAGTCCTCTTGGTGCTCCTTCTTTGGGAGTGGGTGCAGTTCTGAGGTTGTCCTTCTTGGTTCTGGGCTCTCACCCCTCTTCAGGTGGGCCAACTTTCCAAGTGATGGAGAGGTCCCTTGCCTCTCTAGGCAAACCATTGGCATTAGAATACCAGATATGTCCTCCCTCTGAACCACAGCTGACTCAGGCCACCACATCAGGACATCAAGCACAAGAGCCTCAAGATACCCTAAGGCAGGATGCCCTCTCTTTGAAGTCCTCATCAGAAGCCCCCACTGAAGAGGTATCATGTAAGAGATCATGCAAGACAAAGCAGATGGACTCCCCTGAAGAGTCCCTCACTGAAGATATGGACTACAATGAAGGGGAGGGATCCCCATGGTCACCTACTGAGGATGTCTCCATTGTAGACATACTGGAAATCTTAAAGCAGTGGGGAGACTGGAAGCCCACCAACCCTTCCTCTGAGGAATCTGTATTTTTGCAGGCTTTTCATGCCCAACGCTCTACTTCTTGGGTGACTCTGCCTGCAGACGAACTAGTCCAACTCATTGTGCAGCATACATGAAAGAGTCCTGATACTATTGAGCCAATCCCTCAGAGACCAGACAAAATTTTATCCCCACCTGAAGAAAGTCCACACTGGTACAAGGGCCTACCGTTAGATGCTATGGTGGTGGCAGTGCCCACTAGGAAAGACCTCACCAAGGAGAGCCAGAATATCCACCCCCCAAACAGGAAGTCTCAGGCAGTGGAGAGGTTAGGGAAACAATTGTTTGCCTCACTGACCTTTGCCATTTGGTCCTTGAAATACTTGACACATTTTACTAGGCTTCAGAGAGACCTAATCTTGGAACTTTCTGGAACCCTAGTAGGAGCAGTTTCTGATGAGGTATGTAACAAAGTTGCCTTGCAGCTTGCAACCCTGGAATCCATATCCAACTCGTCCATGCAGTTAATCTTTCATGCTATCAAAGGGGTGGCTAGAGCTGTGGGTTCAGGCATTGTCATGAGACGTCATGCCTTGATGCGCCTTTGTGACTTTGCAGACCCTTTTAAGTTTTCCTTTTTTAATGCTCCAGTGGAAGCTTCTTCCCTTTTTGACCCAAAAGTGAAAGACACATTAGCCAGTTGTGAAAAGGATGGCAAGACCCTGTCTGCCATGTGCATATGCTTTTCCACTCCCAACGACCCTACTCTAGGAATCAAAGAAGTGGAAGGATGTGGCACAAGAAATCCCTGGGCCCTTTCCATGACACATGTGGTGAGTTTACTCCTTGGGGCAGAGGGGGTAACTCATCAGGAAGATGCCCCTACAGAGGCAGAGGGGGTTTGTGTAACCAGGGGTTCAGAGATTCCTTCTCTGAACAGCCCTACCAGCTCTCCTGAAGAGTGGCCTGATTTCTTTCCTCTGCAAGCAGTCAGGGGACATTTCTCTGTGCACCACTCTGCCTGGCAAACAATAACCACAGATTCTTGGGTGCAGAATATCATAACCAGAGGTTATCACATGCCATTCAATATTTATCCATGAAGACAAATTCCTGACATTCCAACCAGTCAAAGGGAAGCAGCAGCTCAAGAGATAAGAAAGCTGTCTCAAAAAAGTCACCCAAGCAGTCCCAACAGACCAAATAGGATCCAGATTCTATTCAAGGTGCCAAAAAATACAGGGGACTGGAGACCAATTTTGGATCTCTGCATTCTGAACAAATTTGTTAACCAAAAATAAATTCTGAATGGTCACAGTTCAGTCTATCCTACCCTTCCTGGAGCAGGATGACTGGATGTGCTCAATAGATCTTCAGGATGTGTATTACCACATAAAAATGGGCAAATGGTCCAGAAGATTTCTTCACTTCCAGCTGGGAGCCATTTTGGACTCTGTACAGCCCCCAGAGTGTTCACTAAATGCATGGCAGTATTAACAGCTCACTTGAGCCTGCAAGGATTCTGAGTGTTTCCATACTTAAATGATTGGCTCCTTACTGACCCCACCAAGCACCTACTGGTTATAGCCTTAAACTACACTCTAATACTAGCAGAATATGTAGGAATCTCTATAAACAGGAAGAAATGCAAGCTGACTCCTTCTCAAACCTTGTAATTTATAGGATTAACTTCCAATACCCAGTCTTGACTAATCTCCCTTCCAGATCACAGATTGGAAAGACTGAGGTCCCAACTCTGGGTGATACTCTCTCAAGACAAAATTTCAGCTCTGGCTGTCCTCTAACTTCTGGGATCAATGGCAGCATCAATTACAATAGTTCCTCTAGTGAGACTACACATGAGGCTTCTTCAGTGGCTCCTACTAACACAGTGGTACCCTTCACATCACCCTAGTCCTTTCAGATCTGAATAACAAAATGATGCAAATAAGATTTATCTTGGTGGATGAAGCCAGTGAAAGACCTATCACATCGCCCTTTCTCCCCATCTCAACTCAAAGCCATAGTGACAGCGGATACTTCCCTGACAGGGTGGGTGGGGCATTTTCAGGGAACGAGGCCAACCTGCATATCAGTGTTCTAGAACTGAAGGCAGTGCTTCTTTGGTTGCAAGCATTGCAATCTGTTCTCCTGTCAAGGACAATTGCTATACACTCAGGCAACATGTCAGTGGTCTGTTACATCAACAAACAATGAAAAACCAATTCCTACCTATTGTGTAGCAATGCCATGAGAATTTGGCAATGGGTGATAGCTTCCAACTGCTTTCTGACTGCAATGCACATTCCCAGGAATTCCAACATGATTGCAGACAGACTGAGCAGATGTATCCTCCTGCCTCTTGAGTGGTCCCTCAATTCAACCATAGCGATGAAGATCTCCAGCCGCTGGGGTCAGCCTTGCTGAGACCTATTTGCCTCACCACCAAATCACAAATGTAGCAGCTACTTTGCCCTAATTCCCCCCACAGGGGGAGTCCCTGAGGGATGCTGTAATACTCGATTGGCCCACGGGACTTCTGTATGCTTTCCCTCCCCTACCCCTGATCCCACAATTTCTAAAGAAGCCCCATTGGCTGAGAAGCAGAGTAATCCTCATTGCACTCTACTGGCCCTGACAAGTTTGGTTTCCCTTTCTTTGGCCTCACCTATGGATTCTGGATCTAACTCCAGAATTGATCTTGCACTCGCAGGGGTTGATTGACCCAAACATATCCAGTCTCAAGCTGACAGCTTTGTTTCTCCACTTCCAGTAATTGCCAGGCAGAATAACCTTACCTCCCCTGTACATAACATTCTTCTGGCTTCACATATATCATCCACCAGGAAAATCTATCTTAGCAAGTGGAAGAGATTCCTTATTTGGTCCCGACAAAGAGAACTAAGCCCTTGCTCAGCTCCTATTAGTGTGGTTTTGAATTATTTGTCAGGTCTTCTTCATTCAGGAGCAGCAGCCTCCACCATTTGAGTACATTTGGCTGCTATATCAAACTTCCATAATGGATTCCAAGACTCATCCTTAATTTCCCATCGTCTCTGTAAAACCTTCTTGAAAGGAGTGTCACATATCAGACCACCCTTTAAAGAACTGATCAAGGCTTGGAGTTTAACACTAGTACTGCAATCCCTGACACAACCACCTTTTGAACCTGTTGCCACTTGCGATATGAAGTTCTTATCCTGGAAATCACTATTTTTGGTAGCCATTACCTCAGCAAGACACATTTCCGAGCTTCAGGCCTTGTGCATAAAACACCTTTACATGGTCTTTCAGAGTATCACTCTGGACTAACCCTTCCTTTTTGCCCAAAGTGATTTCAGAATTGGCAATTAACCAGACAACTGATATACTAGTCTTTTTTCTTAACTACTCAAATAGAGGAGAATACTGCCTTCATTTGCTGGATGTACATAGACAATTATGATTTTATCTCGACAGAACTAAATCAGTATGTAAATCAGGCCAGTTGTTTGTTTCCTGTTCAGGTCTTAAATTGGGAAACTTTGTTTCTAAAGTGACCTTATCTAAGTGGTTGAGAAACTGTATATCCTTTGTCTACCAACATAATAAAATTCCTCTACCGAGCAAGGTCAAAGCACACTCCATCAGACCAATTGCGACTTTTGTTGCTTTTCATTTAAAGGCTTCAATGGATGATATCTGTCAGCTGCAACTTGGGCTACTCCTCATACCTTTATCACTCATTACAAATTGGATTTGGTCTCCAGGGGGAGAGCATCCTTTGGTTCAATGGTACTCAGGAACATCCCTCCATAAGGGCCTCCCAGAACATAAAGTAGCTAGGGACTCTGTCCCATCAGTAAGGAATGAATGAAGATTAACAACATCAGATAAAGAAGTTATGTTCTTACCATAATGTTCCATCTGTGTTGTTCATCTTCATTCATTCATTACGTCCCACCCTCCTTCCCCCTCCGAGGGGCTCCTGGAGGTTTGGATTTGGTCCAAATCCCACATTAGGGGACCTGCTTCTGCTTTCCTTATCACGGGCAAACTTGATCTGAGGTAACAGGGAGAGGGGCACTATGGGTAAAGCTTAGCTCTAGAGTTTTTTTGGCTGGCACAAGCTTGTTATAAGGCTGACTCAGTTCCGAGGATGGAACCGACACCCATCAGTAATGAATGAATGAAGATGAACAACACAGATGGAACTTTATGATAAGAGCATAACTTCTAGCAAACAAAATCTGGGGAGCTTTCCTAGGGCATGATGGGATAGGGATACAGCCATGAGCCAGTGGAAGAATTTGAGCTTTTGTATACGGCTGAGTCAGAACCGAGGTTTGGTTCCAAACCCAACCAGTGAAGAATGAAAGCAAGATGGACAACACACAACTCTGGTGACCACATAACTTCTTTTTTTATATGTTTTTCTACTAGTTTCATAATCTCATTTTTGTGTAATGTGTATTATACCTGACGAATTCTTCATTTCTCTCATAATAATGTTATTTTCTTCAACAAATTTACTAAAATGTGGTACAATTTCTTCTTTATTCCATTAATGAAATACCTTTTCTTGCACAGTAAGTGTTTTATTTACATTTTAATGTATATAAATCTTGTTCTTTGATAAAAAACTTTCTTTGCTTTTTTTCTAAACTATCAAAAATATCATTACTTAACTTCTTGTACTTTATTTTTTCTCCCTTTCTTTTCCCTCTCCCATCATATATAACAAGTCTTGTACTTTTGTTTACCGCACAACCACAATTCTAACTAGTCCATGTAAAAATCTGTCATTTCTACACGAGTTCACCATAAATTTAGTATATCAGTTTTCCCATTGTCATCCCATTTAACTTCATTAATAATTTGTATCCCCTTTCCTACTCTTATATAACTAGAATTTCCTTTAAAAGTAATCCAAATTGCCTGATGATCTAAAAAAGAAACTGCCATCAGAACACCTTCTTCTACTGTTAGTAATCCTAATGAAATTAAGAAATAATCTATTTCAGTTTTTTGTTCTCCTCTATTATAAGTCCATGTACTTTTCTTCCAAATTTACAGTTGCCCATATTTTATATCTAACACTTTTTAAACATGATAAGCTTTCTTTTTATTTTGTCTCAAATTACATTTAAAATCACCTACTACAATTATTTCCATATTTATAGCAACATATTGAATTACATTTTAAGCATATCTTCTCTATCTTTGTCACATGTGCATAAATTGCAATAATTCTAAAAATCTAATCTGTCCATCTTTCATCAAGAATTCTTATTCTACCCATTATAACAAATGTAATATCTAATATTTTTATCATATCCTTATATAGAATAACTATCCCTGAACAAGTCTAGCTCATTAAATTCCAAATGATGTCTTTCCCTTCCATACTTCAGTTTGGAGTCTCTCTTCATTAGTTAGAAATCTAGTAACTTCTAATATAATAATGTCACTATTCTGCTTTTTGGACCACTCAAGGATGCCCATTTCTCTTACTAAATTGTTTAAACTTTCACATTTATTACTAAGATTATACAACTGATAATGTCTTGTTAGTATTCTTTTCATCCTTTCCCTTTCTTTTTTTCTTTATTATGTCATTCTATATTGTTTTCTCTCTCGCACCCTTTTGCCAATATAATTTCTTTTCTGTTAAACTAAATTCCATTTCATTTATTCACTATCACTTAATCCTGATTCCTGACCCTTCTTCTCCCTTGTTTGCATTAAATCCTATACTCTTTATTTTTTGTATTTTTTCCCTTTCTGATGCATTGATCTGTTCCTGTTCTGGTTGTGTAAATACTGTCTCTCTTTCTCTATATATGTTCATTTACTTGATTCTGTTCTACCTGCTTATTTAATATCTCTGATTCTATCTCACTTAATTTTTCTTCACATTCCATCCCTAAATGTTCTATTTTCTTATATTTATAACATCTTAACTCACTGTTCTTTATATCATGTCCTATCTTTCCACAGATAAAACATATTCTTTTTTTATAACTGTTAATCAAATGGTCACGTTTTCCACATAAAATTCTTCACATTCCATCCCTAAATGTTCTATTTTCTTATATTTATAACATCTTAACTCACTGTTCTTTATATCATGTCCTATCTTTCCACAGATAAAACATATTCTTTTTTTATAACTGTTAATCAAATGGTCACGTTTTCCACATAAAAAGCATGTTTTAGTCTGCCCCCAATATTTCACCATATTTTTGTCCTCTTCTACATTTATGTTTGGAATATGAACAATATTTTCCTTTTCAATTTCAAAATCACATGACAATCTCAAGCCCCAGTCCACAAACCTCTATTATCATATACTTTTGAAACATCTATTATATCTTTAAATAATTTGGATAAATGTCTTTTTAAAAGTCTCTTTTTCTACTTCAGTATTGAATTGTTTGTGAATCTTTTTCTTAATCTTTCTATAATAAATTCCAGGGCGCACAGTTCTTCCTTTTCTCATATTCTCCTAGAATTTTTTCTATCATTTGACCAGTTCACAGTATGTCTCTGTTTATATGTATAAATGCTCTTACCTCACTGGCTTTACTTTCTAAAGGTGTAATTATTTTGTTGCATACCTTATATTTGTCCACTTCTCTATTTTCTTTATTCTCAGGTCATACTATAAAAGGTTTCTTTTTCTTGTACTTATTTCTTTCTTCTCCTCTTTACCTTTTTCTGCTCCTAACTTCAGAATCTCAGCATATGACTTTTTCTTCACTGCAGACTCTCACTCTTCTACTTGTGAAACATCATCCTTCTGTATCCTGTCCATTAATTCTTCCTAAGAAACATCTTTACCACTCTCAGGTTCACTCTTGTTTGCCAATTCCATAAGTAAAGCACCCCTCAACCCTCCGGATTGGAGGGTTGTAACAACACACACTTGTATTGAATATTCCTCCCTAAAGACATTCTGCTGAAAAATATCTTGTAAATCAATCAAAGCCATGACTGCCTTTTCCTCCATATTAGCACGTTGTTTTTGAAGGGGCTTGACCACCTTACAACCTATATCTCCTTCCCACAAAGGCTTGCCTGCCTTTGCTTCACTCATGAGTGTTTCTGATGTTGGCACAGCCATATTCTCTTCTTGTACAACACTTTTATCTTTTATATTGGAATATTTACTTATCTTCTGTACAAAATCCAATTAATGATTCATGGATGGCTCCATTTTGTTCTGTTGTTTTTTTCCCTGCTTCTTTGAGCTGTCACTGCACCAGGAATGGAAGCAGGGAGTGTCACATCAGTAGTGCTCCTTCTGCTCAACAGCCACAGTGTAGGGAAGTTCCCTAGTGCCTTTGTCAAACCTCTCCTAGTAGAGCAAATACCATCTCAAGTTCCCCTGAAAAGTGGTCAATAGCCTGGTGGGAATAACCTGGTCAAAAAAAAGACAAATAAATAAATAAAACATTAAGTATCTTCAGTCTTGCTGTGTAATTTAAATGCATGGCTTTTTCATGCATTTAGTTTATTTGAACTTTATCCTTTCAGTTTTAAAATACATAAAGAATCTGACTGTTTCGCACTTGCTTACTCCAAAACTGTTACATTTTGCAAGTATATGTATTAAAATAAGTGACATTTGATCCATTGATGAAACAGCTACCGATATACAACTCAAAAATGTATAAATATGTCAGAAATTTACTATGGAATTCATCTTTAAATACACCATGTCCTCCTGATCTGTTTACTTCTTCTAGGACTGTTTATTAACAATATGAATGCACTAAAATGTGTGGTGATAAAAGATAACATTTGCAGTTTATACTAGCATTGAAAATATGATTAATTTCTGATAATCTAGTACATCATTTAATTATAATAGCAATGACAGCAATTAACTCTTTATTTATTTTATTTTTTAGGGACTAACGGGACTTGTTGGTGTGCTCGGAGAGCCAGGAGTAGCTGGACCACTAGCATTACAGGGCCAGAAGGTATATTCATTTATTTTCAAGAATGTTTGACATAGGGCTGTTTATCCTGCAGTCCATACCACAAAGTTTAAACTAGGAGAAAAACATCATGCTTTCTGGAGTACTCTGCAACTACTTTAACAAGCGGATAAGTTAAGTATAGTGACTTGATCAAAATAATACAATGTGATTGTATTAGAAGATCTCAAACCTGTCTTTTTCATGAAGTATTTTTAAGAGAATGGATATAGTTTGCAATTTTGTTTGCACCTTCAGTCTGGTAAATTTCATTTCTAGAGATGTATTTTACAAAGTTTGCAGTTTATAAGCACCCACTTGTTGCTCATAGGATCACTAGGCAAATAGGTCTTTCCTCCTTCCACATCCAAAGCATATACATTAAAGACCTGGATCCTAAACTCAGGGTTTCTAAGTTCAAGGACCAGAATCTTGAGGAGGTTGATCAATGTTTGCTTTCCCTAATAGTTGCAACCACTCAGCATGGATTCTGGCCAAAACATAGCACAACCACTGCCCTTATCTCCTTTACTAATACTATCTCACTGGCTCGTGACAATAACAAACTCATATCCTGCTTATTTCTAGACTTTTCTAAGGCTTTTGAAACCATCTCACATTCTCTACTTCTGGCTAAACTAACCTCAATTTCTCCTCTGCTACTGTCTCCTGGTTCTCTAGCTATTTCTCTGATCGACTACAATCAGTGAAATGAATCTCTGCACCCCCCCCCATTAAAAATGGGAGTTCCTCAAGGATCCATACTGGGTCCTTTGCTATTTAATATCTTTACCAATCTACTCTATATCTTTTGCTCTGAGTCAACACTTGTACAATATGCAGATGACTCTACTGTGATTATAATCTCTGACTCTCCTTCTGGTCTCATCTCTACTACTCAAGAAGCCTTTACATCTATAGAAACCTGGCTTACCAACAACCAATTAATCCTGAACCCCCAAAAAACAAAACTTTTACATATTCTCCCTAAATCCCTTAACTATCTCAAAAGTAACTTCTCCATACTGTCTCTAAATAAGACTCCATTTGTCCCAGAAACTAACACCAAACTCCTTGGCATCACCATAGATGATCAACTCAAATTTGACTTGCACATAAACAACTGTATTAGAAAGACGCACCAGAAACTAGGACTTTTATACAGAAACAGAAAGTTTCTAACTTCCAAAGCCAAAGTAACCCTATCCCATACTTATCTCTTACCTACTCTACTATATGGCTCATAAGTACTCAAAAATCTAAACTCTACTCTCCTAGCAAAACTTAACTCAACATACAACAAAGTAGCCAGATTCTCTACCCAACATACCTACAAAACCCATCACTGTGTCTCACTTCAGCAACTAAACTGACTGGAACTTCTTAACCTGCTTCTTTTTTCCCAGCTCCAAATTATTCATGCTATATTATACCAACCTAACTACTGCCCTAACTTATCTTCCTACATATCCCATTATTCTCCAATAAGATCACGTTGAAGCTCAGATCAAGAACTACTACTTATCTATAAACCTAGGACTAATATGGGATGCAATGTATACAACTATAATCCTACCATAGCCTGGAACAAACTTCCTCTCCATATTAGAGTCCTAAATCAAGCAAAACAATTCAAAGCTGTTTCTAAAGAACACTTAAAAACTCTCTGGTCCTGTCTCTGTTTACACCCAACATAAAACATTTCCCCATCCCTACTTCTACCTACCAGCTAACACTTTTCCATTCCATCACCCTAAATCCTCCACCTGTATCCACTTCCCTATCATCCTTTAGTCTATCAGCCCTACTTAACTAAAATGTACTATTCTTTATTCAAACTCTTCTCTTTACTAATACCTCCTCTAAACTCATATCCATAAACAAAAATGTTTTATATTTAACTATTTCCTTATGACTGTATATTTCAATCTATTCTCATATTCCCAGCATACTATCTAATATGATATAAAAGACATAACAATTATCTAATCTTCCTCATACTAGATAATAGATCCTCAGAATATGTTTTGTAATTTTATTTTTTGTTTGTATATTTGCATCTGTTATATTTTTAAATTGTAATCCTATAATATTTTGAGCTTTTCTCCCCAGAACTCCGCTAAAAAGGGCTGATTTTTTTAGCTCAGCCGGACTCTCCTGGTCAACAAATGTAAAATAAATAAAATAAAATATGGAACTTAGCACCATAAGTAGACTTCACCTCTCCCCTCACATCCAAGCATATACATAATGGTCTGAATACTCAGCCCAGGGACACTTAATTGATGGATTAAAATCTGGAATTGGAAGTTAGTTTTACATAACATTTGCAAATGGGATTAAGCATGCTAAATTAGGACACCTTTTCACCCCACACTTTAACTATACCCACCAGTGACTCTTCTATCATATCCTTGTAAGCACCCATGTTAGCAGAAGCCACAGTCACTCCCCATCTGTGCTTCTATGTTATATTGGGTAAGTCATCTGATCCACAAGATATAACTGTTACCAACATTCTGCCTCCAAAAATTGTGATCAGCAGGTCACTGAACCTCCAGCCCTAAGTCCGTACTTAGAATATGGCAATTGTAGAAGGTTGAGAAAATGTAGTCATATTTGTCAAGGCCACTGCATTCCATGTCTCATGAGTCTGATGACCATATTAAGTGATGCTACTGGCTGTCTTGAAGAATTACCTGTCACCAATTAGTGCTCCTTTTACTTGAGTAACATTATTATTTGGCCTGCAAATTAAATGTCTAACACCTCTTGTAATTGCCTGTTGACAAGGATTACCCTTCACTACTCAGGGCTTCCTGTGCTTGAAGTACAGTGAAGTGCATTGGGCAGTTTAAATACCTAGTACCTATCCTGCAATGGCTTTTATGATTGGGATGATGATAGAGAGACCACAGCATTCGCATTCTCAGGGGCTCATCATAAGATCATTAGGCAGGTAGATTTTGGCACTTTGTTGACATGATGTATTACAAGATTTCTTCATATGTATTAAGTGTTTGTTAAAAACAAAATGTCCAAACCAATTATCCACAAAAAACACACAGGGTAACTCTCTTCTGAAAAACCAGACTCCAGCAGGTAAGATTATTAGTGCTTTTGTTCCTTTTATTCACACTCCAAAACAGAACTTCATCAGATACACTGATGGATATTAAGTGTTTGTTCTATGATTTTAATTCTTTTAACTGAGCATAATTAAGTTAACAGATGCAGAGGGACTTAGTTGAAATACTGTTCTAATGTTATTTTTTAAAGAAAGCTATATAATTTCTAAACATACTTTTTACACATTGATATAACTGGGTAATTGCATGACAGATTCAATAAGCTTTGGGCAACTGCACATGCTTTGCCTATAATATTAGCTATATGGATATCAAAAACACAATCACCAACTACAAGTCTCCAACATTTTTTACTCTTATAGTTATTGCCATTGTGATATTGTAGGAGAGAAACTGATGCAAAGTATGATGTCTGTACTTTTTCTTTCTTTGGCTCATATTCTAACACATTTTTAAGCTATAATTAAGCTTTCTGAACTCTGAAGAAGAAACATAATTGAAGAATTACATTTCTAAAAAGTCAGCATCAGGAGAAATGTATTTATTATTTTATGTAATTTAGATGAAATATATATAAAATGTGTGACCTCATTTTATTAAAAAATGCAATTATGATGGATGTTTCTGACTCGGGAAATATTTAATTGTTTGCTTGTAATTGCAGGAGTTGCTATAAAAGACGTGGTAAGAAAGGTCTGAGCTAATAGTCAGATGCAATGAATTGCTAGCAATATGTGAAACTCTGTTTTTACTTATAGCTGCTCTTTGGTCTGTTTTTCCTGTATGCAAGGAAAACTGAATAAATTACCTTTTGTTCCTATGGAGAAAATAATAAGCTAAAATATTTTGAGCTAAAACTAGTATCAGGCAGTCTTACTCTTGACTTTTCTGTATGAATAGCTGCGTAAGTTGTTGAAAGAGAAGCAAGCAAGCCAAGCCTCATTTTTCCTAGACTTTGACACAACAGCCCCAACAAATGCCTGAGACACTGATCAAAATCATGTCACTTAGGGTGTAGTCAGGGAGTTTTCCCTCAGTGTCAACATGTGACAACTCAATCACTTTAAACTGGGATAATGAAAACATGTGTTGTCCTATCTCGCCTTCCTTCTTACCAGGTTGGGTTTGGATCTGATCTTCGGATCTGACTCGGCCTTTATATGCAAGTTCGAGCTCTTCCACTAGCTCATGGCTAAACCCTATCCCAACATGCACTAGGTAACTCCCCAGATCTCGTTTGCCACTAAACAAGATCGGGTGCTCGTTCTACTGGTTCTGGCTAAGTATACTCTTTATTATAATCACTACTGTTAGAAATTGCTTATTTTCACTATTATTTAACTGAAATAGGTAGTTATTGTGCTAGTCAGTTATTTCCACTTTTTTGTGGCTGTTTTTTTTCTGCTGTTGGCCGTCATCTTCCATCTAGGCCTTGTTGTCCCTCTCCCGGCTTCTACTTTAAGAGTTTTAATAGCCCGTTTAAGTTAGAGGGCTCTTATTCCTCTTGTTTTTCTCTTCCAGGAACCTTGTTAAAGACAGTTCATTTAAGTTAGAGAATTTTCTTTCTCCTTAACCCATTTAAGTTAGAGGGCTATCTCTTTCCCTTTCAGTCTCCTGGGCATAGCCCATTTAAGTTAGAGGGCTGTGCCCTCCTTTTATCCTCTATATCTGTTTTTCTTGTAAAGTTTTACTGTTTAAGTTGTTGCTTTTTAAAAGAAAAAAAAACTTATCTAGCTAATTTTCTTTGTTACTATCCCTCTTTCAGGATGTCTTCTAAAGATCTGAAATTGTCAGGTTTCAAAAAATGTGAAAAATGTGGACAGAAAGTGTCCTTAACTGATAGACACACAATTTGTGTCTATTGCTTAGGAGCTGTCCATCTCCAGCAGTCTTGCTCCATGTGTCATTCTTTTAATTACAGGGATCCCCTGGAGAAGAAAAACAAATTGATACTGACAGGACTCTTAAAAAAACACTTCTCAGAAGCAATACAAGAAGGTCCGGGTTTATCAAAGACTGACCAGTCTCCAACTTCGAAATCAGACAAGTCTGGGAAGAGATCTTCCTCTTCTAGTGCTCTATCAGAGCCTTCAAAAAAGGTTGCCAAAATTTCAATAGCGGATCCTAAGTCTGTCAGATCTAAAAAATCTACAGCTCTTACACCATCGGTCTCGGTGCCGGCAGAGTTTGAGTTGCGGAGCTGGTCCACTGTCTTGGAGCCACTCTCCCTTTCTCTAAGATCACCAATACTTTAACAGTCTAAGTCTCCAGCCCCCTCCACTCGGTCTTCCAGGACTCTTATCTGATGATGACGTGGACCAAGTGGTACAGAGGCTATTAAGGACACCGGCACTGGCCAAGCTGTTATTGGATCCAACCCCGAGGGCTTCAGATCTGACCACATCCTCCCCTTCTGCTCAGATTCCTCCTCTGATCTGACCTTGGACTTTGGAGTCAGAATGTCCTGAGCTGATGTTAGTGGAACCATCAGACCTGAGACCTATAACGGGATCTTCAGAGCCGACCATTGCTCTGATGTCCTCGGTACCATCGGAGCTCGAGGAGTTTAGGAGCCGATGCTCTCCAGTCAGGTCCAGGGAGGTGAGTCAGATCAAACAGTTTCAGGTTCGACCTTGCCTCTCGAGGCATCAGCTGGGGTAAACTCAGCTCCTACCTCAGTCTTGGGGCCTTTGTCCTTGATCATGGGGGTTCCCATGACTTCTTTGGATCCAGAGATATCCTCAGATCAGGGACAGGGGTGCTTTTGAGGTGATGAGGAGAGTACTGTCTCCACAGACAGTTCTGCTGTCATCTCCAGACATTCTACTCCCAAAAGCACTGGTATCTGCCTCTATATCCTTGCATCCACAGGGATGCAGAGATCCTAGGTCTCAGGATGCCCCACAGGGCACCCCCACTCTTCTAAAACCTCTCCAGAGTACCCGTCTGAAGAGGTCCTTTGGAAGAGATTATGCAAGAGGAAGCATTTAGACTCCCTGTAGGAGTCCATCACTTCTGATATGGACCTCAATGAAGCTGAAGGGTCCCCATGGTTGCCTTCTGCTGATGTCTCCTTCTGAGACATCTTAGAAATCCTGAAACAGAGAGGTGGCTGGAAGTCCACTAATCCTTCGGATCTCACCCTTCCTCCACTTGGGCGTCTCAACCTTTCGACAAACTTATGGACTTAGTTTCTCGGAGGGTGTGGGAGTCTCCAGATTCAGTGGAACCTGTTCCTAGGAGGCCAAATAAGTTTATAACATCTTCGCCAGACAAAACCTTTTTAACTAAGGGTGTCCCAGTAGATGCTATAGTGGTGGTGGCAGCCACCAAGAAGGAACTCTCAGAGACATATTCTTCTGTTCATCCACTGAACAAGGAGTCTCACACAATGGACAGATATGGAAAGCACATTTTTTCTTCAGTGACTTTTGCCTCAGATCGCTGAATTACCTTACCCATTTTACTAGATTACAGAAAGACCTCCTGAAACAGCTAGGAGATACTCTCCAAGGCTCAGTAGCTGAAGGGGTTTCAGATAAAGCTTCCTCTCAGCTCTCTACCTTAAACTCAGTTGTCAACTCCTCCGTGAGGCTAATTTCTTATGCAGTGGATGGAGAAAGTAGAGCAGTGGGTTCAGGAATTTCCTTAAGGAGACATTCTTGGATGTGCTTGTGTGACTTCGTGGAGCCCTTTAAATCTTCCTTTGTGAATGCCCCATTAGATGGCTTATCACTGTTCGGGCCCAAAGTCAAGGACACACTAACCAGGTGTGAGCAATAAGGAAAGACTATGTCTGCTGTTTTTCCCTACCTACCAGGCCTTATCCTAAAGGTTAGAAAGAAGTGGAAAAATGTGGTTCAGAAAAATCTCAGAGAGCTTTCCAGGACACATGTGATGAATTTTCCCCCAGGGGCAGAGGGGGAAGTAGTAATGGAAGATGCCAACCTCATTACAGAAGAGGTCCGCAGAATCAGGGTGACAGAGAATCTTTCTTTGGTAAGCCCTTTCAGTGCTCCTGATAGGAGCCCCACCTGTCCATCTCTAGAGGCAGTTAGGGGCTGCTTATCTTTGTTGCTAGGCCTCTGGGTACAAAGATAAGCAGCCCCTGCCCATCTCTAGGGGCAGTCAGGGGCTGCTTATCTTTGTGCCCAGAGGCCTAGCAACAAATAACAAAAGACAAATGGGTACAAAGCATCATATCCAGAGGTGACTCTATACCCTTTTCCTTCCCCGTCCCAAATATAAAACATATCCCAGATATTCCACCCAGTCAAAGGGAACAGGCAACGTTAGAAATTTAAAAGTTGTTAGACAAAAGAATCATCCAAACAGTCCCCGCAGACCAAACAGAATCCAAAACTTACTCAAGATTCTTTTTATTTCCAAAGAAAACAGGGGACAGGAGACCAGTTCTGGATCTCAGCAATCTAAACAAATCAGTAAGATAGTCCAAGTTCTGGATGGTAACACTGCAGTCAATACGCCCTTTTCTGGGACAAGATGATTGGATGTGCAGACCTCTAGGATGCATACTACCATGAGAAAATGGACTGGCAATCCAGGAGACACCTGCATTTTTGGCTGGAAGCCAGTCACTACCAGTTTTGAGCTCTGCCCTTTCACCTCACTACAGCCCCCAGAGTGTTCACCAAATGTATGGCAGCAGTCACGGCTCATTTGAGACACATAGGATTCTGGGTGTTTCCATACTTAAACCAAAAGTACGATGGAAGAAGCAAGCCCACCTTGAACCAAAACCAATCCCTAAGCTTGCCTGGAGGATCCAAATAAAGGTCGGAAACCTTAAAATACACTTTTTATTCGGAAACGAAAACAACCACAAAAGGCAGAAGTGTTTTAACTGTTCCTAAAGACTGTGGTTTTCTGCCTTTTGTGGTTGTTTTCGTTTCCGAATAAAAAGTGTATTTTAAGGTTTCCGACCTTTATTTGGATCCTCCAGGCAAGCTTAGGGATTGGTTTTTGTTTCCATACTTAGACAACTGGCTCCTAACTGCCACCACCAAGCATCTGCTAACAAAAGCAAGAGACACCACCTTGCAGCTCTGATGTCACCTAGGAATTACAATAAACTACGAGAAATCTGCCTTGCTGCCTTTTTAGCATGTCGTATTTATAGGAGCAGAATTGGATCCAACAAACATGATGGCCAGACTTCCTCCAGAAAGAGTTCAAGTTCTATGACATCAGGTTTTAAATCTTCTTACAAAGAAGAAATCTTAAGCAAGAATAGTCCTAAAAGTCTTGGGGACCATAGCAGCAGCAATAATCCTGATCCCCTTTGCATGTCTACACATGACAATTCTCCAGTGGCTATTGTCCACTCAGTGGTTAATGCAGGAATTGCTGATGTCCCGCAAAATAATAATAACAGAACCTTGCAAAAAAGACCTTTGTTGGTGGCTTTACTCCACTCATGTGATGCTAGGTTGACCATTTGCACTTACCCAGCCATTGGCCATAGTGACCATGGACGCCTCTCAAATAGGGTGTGGGTGGGTGCGGGGGGGGGGCATTATCTGGGAAAGACAGTCCAAGGCACCTGGCAAGATCACAAGGACCATTTGCACATCAATGTCCTAGAGATGAGATCAGTGCTTCTGGCGTTGCAAGGATTCCAGGACTATCTTCCATTGGGAACTATTGCAATACAGACAGACAACATGTTAATTGTATGGTACATAAACAAACAAGGAGGAACCAGATCTTACCCCCTTTGTCAAGAGGCCCTGAGAGTATGGCAGTGGGTGGCCTTCTCCCAACACCTTCTGATAGCAATGCACATCCCGTGGAAATCCAGTGTGATAGCAGACAGATTCAGCAGAGGGATTATGATGCCTCATGAGTGGTCCCTAAAACAGGAGGTAGCTGAAAAGATTTTCTGCAAATGGGACCAGCCTTGCTGTGACATTTTTGTGACATCCATGCATGCCAAATGTAGCAGCTACTTTGCCCTTATCCCCCATCCAGGGGAGTCACTAAAGGATGCATTTGTTCACGATTGGCCCTCGGCCTTCTTTATGCTTTTCCTCCCTTTCCATTAATACCCAAAGTTCTTCAGAAAGCCAGTTGCTTGGGAAGGGACTTGATAGTCATCACCCCATACTAGTCTCATCAAACCTGGTTCTCCTTGCTGTGGCCTCATCTTCAGGAGGAGCCTTGGATTCTGGACTCAGTTCGAGACCTTCTGACTCATGCATTAGGAACGCTCCATCCTTCCCTTTACACCCTCAATTTGACAGCTTGGCTGCTCTTATTCCAACCATAGCCAGGTTTCCTAACCTCTCTTCATCAGTTAAACACATCCTAATTTCTTCTTGTAAGGTTTCAACAAGAATGATATATAGAAGCAAATGGAAAAGATTCTCATTATGGGCTTCTCATAACCACATTGATCCCTTTACTGCCCCAGGCAATTCCATTCTAGAATTCCTAGCAAAATTATTCAATGAAGGTGCAGCTGCAGCTACCATTAGCATTCAACTAGCAGTGATATCTTGTTTTCATATAGGTGAACCTGGCCTCAACATTATGTCTCATAGGCTATGCAACGCATTTCTTAAAGGTACTTTGTTACTACGACCACCGACCCCCCAGCACCATGGGACTTAATTTTCATCCTATCTCATTTAACTTTTCCCCCCTTTTGAGCCAACAGCATCTTGCAAATTCAAGTTTTTGACATGGAAAACTATTCTCTTGATAGCAATTACCTCTGCTAGGAGGAGGGTGTCAGAGCTGCAAGTCTTGTCAATAAAGCCCTCCCACTTGTTTTTCCACAGAGACAGGGTATCCTTACAAATGAACCCTTTCTTTTTGCCAAAAGTATGTTCAGAGTCTAATTTAAACCAATCTACAGAGCTGCCAGTCTTTTACCCAAATTACAGGAATAAGGCAGAATACATGTTACATCAACTTGATGTACTTAGACAATTACGTTTCTATTTACACAGGACTAAGAACTTCAGAAAATCTGACCAGCTTTTTATATCTTTTTCAGCTTCAAAGAAAGGTATATCAGTCTCTAAGGTGACACTTTCAAAATGGCTTTCAGAGTGCATAACCTTCATCTATAAGTCTTAAAACAGAGATCTTCCCCATAGAGTTAAAGCCCATTCTACAAGAGCCATTGCAACCTCTCCCAGTTTTCTGGCCAAACTACCAATTGATACCATTTGTACTGCAGCAACATGAGCAAGACCGCATACCTTTATCACTCATTGCAAAGTTGATTTGGCCTCCAGGAACAGGGCCTCTTTTGGTTCCATGAGTCTGAAGAATATTTTCCCTTGAGCCACCCAAGAAAGATGGTGCTAGGGACGCTGTCCCAACCTGGTAAGAATGAAGGCGAAAAGGACAACAACACATAAAGAAGTTATGTACTCACCATAACATTCCATGTGTGCTGTCCATCATTGCCTTCATTGTTACATCCCACCCTCCCTCCCTGGCCATTTTTACTTCTGGGAGACTGAGCTGGTACTACTGGATATCATTATTCCCTGACCTTCTTTATTGCACTCTGGAATTATTAAACTGTGTTTACTTCTCTTACTGTTATTATAACTGAAACAAGATCTGGGAAGTTACCTAATAGTGCATGCTGGGATAGGGTTTAGCAACAAGCTAGTGGAAGACCTTGAGCTTGCATCCGAGGATTGGATCCGACACCCAACCTGGTAAGAATGAAGGCGACGATGGACAACACAAATGGAACGTTATGGTGAGTACATAACTTCTTTTTCATTGGCATAACAGCAAATTCTGTAGAAAAGCAGTTGGAAATCTCCTGTGCAGAAATTTATATTTCTGCACCGAGAAGATTGCTATATAAGAATCTTTTTCTTACTTTATTTTTCCATCTTGCTCCCCTGATTAAATAGGCACCCCCCATGTAAGGAATTATCCCCCAGATAGTATTATCATGCAGTGACATTTCACAGGATATTTTAATTATAGGCATCCTATAATGCATTCAGACTGGGTCAAAGTGAAGCGATAGCAATTTAGTCGAAAACAAAGCATTTACTGCATTTTTTCTGTCTGTTTGCAAAAAAAAAACAAAATATTTCTCCTTTCCTAAACTTTCCTAGCTAGTTGTTCCAGTGATCAGATTTTGCTGATCCCTGGGCTTTGTATTTGGTTTCTGTGTTCCTCCATTTTCTTGTGTGGCCAGAGGTAGTTTCTTTACTCACCAGTGGGAGTGGGGAGTACTGAGCTGCTTGTTTGTCCTCAGAGGAGTGGTTAGAAGCAGCAACTAGTAATTCGTCGGCCATTTTGGGTCATTTCCTGTTTTTTCCAGCCCCCTGCTATAAAGAACGCTTTGGCAGGCTTTTCTGGCATTAGAGAACTAGGCATAGCTCCTCGTGGTCCCCTGCAGAGTTCCTAAGCCAGCAGAGAGCAGAAAAGCAACTTTCTTGATCATAAGTATTTTTTAAACTTTTTAGTTTGCATTTTTCGATCTTTTGAGCTTTTCGACTACTGTTTGTGCCTATATTACTGTTTTATTACCTTATTTTCCTGTTTTTGTGAGCTTATATTGTTGATTGCACTTGTGGGCTAAAGTATTGCTTGTGTAACAAACAGGCTAATACACTCAAGTGTACCAGCCTTTGATAGCAATTTAGTCGAAAACAAAACATTTACTGCATTTTTTTCTGTCTGTTTGCAAAAAAAACAAAAAAATATTTCTCCTTTCCTAAACTTTCCTAGCTAGTTGTTCCAGTGATCAGATTTTGCTGATCCCTGGGCTTTGTATTTGGTTTCTGTGTTCCTCCATTTTCTTGTGTGGCCAGAGGTAGTTTCTTTACTCACCAGTGGGAGTGAGGAGTACTGAGCTGCTTGTTTGTCCTCAGAGGAGTGGTTAGAAGCAGCAACTAGTAATTCGTCGGCCATTTTGGGTCATTTCCTGTTTTTTCCAGCCCCCTGCTATAAAGCACGCGTTAGCGCTTTAGCGCGGAGCTGCTACCGTTGCACACTAGGGCAGCGGCGGTTAATCAGATTTAAACTATTAGGGCTACCTAAAGTCCACTCTTCAAATTTTCCCTTAAAACTACCTTCCTCAAAGTATACTGCTGTTCTATTTAGTGTATCCTACAACTATAAATTATCTCTACTTGACTCCCAAGTAGACTATTCTCTATCTGTATAGCAAAGCACTTGCTCCTACAGTACTTATCACCTCGATACAGCACTCTTGTTATAGAAAGTACCCGAAAAAGCAAACCCCATTTCTCGGTCACCCACATCCCCCAGAACCTTTTCTTAAGTTTTTCTGTCTATTCCTTCTAGCATGTCGAGGGATCAGTTGCTAATGTCCTCTCCTGCTCAGCTGCTGAATCTGGGAATATTGAGGCAATGTTACAATTGCCTCATGTACACAGACAACCCTCTCCTCCTCCCACAAAACACAAATACATGCGAGAGATGCAACTATATGGCCAAACTGGAGGCTGAGCTCTCTCAACATAGGACTGGCATGACCAGACAGGAGGAGAAGGTAACCACACACACTATAGACCCAGTCTCACATAATACCATCACAACCTCAAATCATACACATAAACACACAAAGACATACACATAAACACACAAAGACATACTCGGAGGCTCTGATCAAAAATCTACCAAAACAGCAGAGGCCACCAAAGCAGACACCCAAACAACTACCACCTCAGAACACAACACCTGCAACACATAGTCCACACAGTCAGAGTGTCAAGCAGTCACAGCCCTTAAGGCCAAACACAATGCCAGACACACTAGTCATTGGTGACTCCATAGTCAGACACACTGACGTCCCGCTCACCAGACTCAGTAAGGAGAAGGTCACAGTAAGCTGCCTGTCGGGTGCTAGAATCCGCCACATAACGCATGCACTCAGGTCTCTCAACAGCAGGTACAAGTATGACTCAATCATTGTCCACGCTGGTGTTAACGACTTGAGACGTACCTCCTTAGACTACATGAAGAGAGACATAGAGGAGCTCTCTGATTATGTAGCCCAAGCAGGTATGACCCTGACCTTGAGCAGTATCCTACCTTCACCAAGAATGATGCCACAATACAGAGATAAGATGATCAGCTTTAACAATTGGCTTAAACTCTGGTGTCATTCAAAGGGGATCCAATGTCTGTCTGCCTGGGATGACATGCTGGACAAGCCACGCTGCTTCGCAAGGGACGGCTTGCACTTGTCACCCCTGGGATTCCGAATTTTGGCAAAGGCTCTTGCCACCCCCATAGTGCCTTTTTTAGGCAAGGCTCAAATTCTAAACCTACCACCCTAGAACAAAACAAAGAAAAAAACTAAGGGTAATGCTGCTCAATGCCAGAAGTCTCAACCTCAAGATGCACGCACTCGAGGCCCTTCTCAGTATGGAGAACATCGATGTCTGTGCTGTGACAGAAACCTGGTTCAAGGCTCCTGAGAGCACCCCAGCACTATCAGGTTTTACCTCATATCATGCGTTCCGGCCCCACAATACCAAGAAAGGAGGAGGGGTATCCATATTCATCAAGGACACCCACACCTCAAGATTGGTGGCATCGCACGATGCATTGGAAACCATCCAGGTGCAATTAACCATAGGCAAGACTGCTCTGCAATTTGTAGCATGTTACAGGCCACCCTCGCAAACTCAGGAACCTCATATGGCCTTCCTGAAAACACTGGAGGGGATAAATGTATCTCCGAACACCATCATACTAGGTGACTTCAACTACCCTAATATAGACTGGGAACACTACTCAAGCCCAAACACTCTAGCCCAAAAGTTCCTGGAATTCATAAACTCAAATGCCATGGAACAACTAGTCACCATCCCCACAAGAGGAGAAAACATACTTGATCTCATCATCACGAACATGGGAGCACAATGTTCAACGCCGGAAGTATACCCCTCACTGGTGAGATCTGATCACAAACTAATCTCGCTGGAGGTCCTCATCCCGCCCCCACCCGAAATGAAAAAGACCACAGTAAAGAACTTCTTGAAAGCCGACTTCACACGTCTAAAGACTAGTGTGGTCTCCTTTAAGGCCCCTGAGCCGGCGGTTAACATTACTCAAACCGCTGAATCACTTACAAATGCCTTCTACCAGCACCTGCAGGGCTGCATGGATCAGGCAATCCCAAGCAAAACAAAGACTCTTTGTACCAAAGGCAAGCGTCCAGTCTGGTGGACCCCAGCCATAAACAAACTCTACAACAAAAGGGGAAAGCTACTACAAGATAGAGCAAAATCCTTAAAAGGTAAGACACCGCTGATCACTATAAGTAAAAAGCTAAGAGCTCTCATAAAATCATCCAAAGCTAATTTTGAGAAAAAAATAGCTAAGGACTCTAAAGACAACCATAAGGCATTCTTTAGCTATGTCAGAAACCTAGGAGGAAACTCCCAGATATGCTCAGAATTAGTTCAAAATGATGTGAAGATTACTGATCCTACAGACATTGCCAACATACTGGCTGACAGGTTCAGTGCAAACGTCTCCCAAAGGAGAGATATCTATACCAAATGATTGTAGCCCCCAAACATCTCTAACGCCCAGGTGAGAACTGCTCTCTCCAAGGCAAAGAACACAGCATCCATGGGACCTGATGGTGTCCCCGGCTGTGTGCTCCATGAATTCAACGAGGAATTAAACCCACAGTTAGGACAGCTGTTTAATCTTAGTCTCACCTCCGGATACGTACCCAGGGAGTGGTGCACAGCGACTGTGGTCCCACTCCACAAAGGCGGTGCCTACACCGACCCTGGAAATTACCGTCCCATTAGCTTGACAAGCCTTATCTGCAAAGCCATGGAGAGGATCATAATGGATCTCATAAATAAAGACATAGGGAACTTGCAGACTTTGGATCCAACCCAGTTTGGCTTTGTCAAAGGCAGATCATGCCTTTTAAACTTGGTTGACTTTTTCGAAACAGTCACCAAGGCCATTGACAAGGGAAAGGCAGTCCATACAGCCTACCTAGACCTGGCGAAGGCATTTGATACAATACCTCACTCGGGTATCATTGAAAAACTCATCAACTTAAATGTAAACCTATACATTACAAGATGGGTTGCAAACTGGCAGAGTGACAGAACCCACAGGGTCAGAGTTGCTGGCGCCATGTCAGACTCAAAGCCTGTCACAAGTGGTGTCCCACAGGGCTCAGTCCTGGGCCCACTCTTGTTTGGCATCTACTTTTCTGAAGTACAAGCAAACACAGGAGGGTTATGGCTGACAAAGTTTGCAGATGACTGCAAAGTGGGTGCCGTAGTTGAAAACACATCCGACACAGATATCCTTCAGAAGGGTCTCACAGAAACGGATAACTGGTGCCAGAGCCATGGCCTAAAGTTAAATGCCAAGAAATGCATAGTCATACCCTTCGGGAAAAATAAGGTTACCCCTAGCTACCATATAGGTGGCAATCCCCTGAACACAGAAGAAGTTATTAGGGACCTGGGAACCCAGGTTGACAGTAGCCTTTCATTCGACACTCATATTGCTAAAGTAGTTAGGAAGACCTTCTACATTGCCCACCTTATCATGAAGGGATTCACATCTAGATCAAGGGAAGTCATAGTCTCCCTATACTCATCACTCATCAGACCAATGATCAAGTACAATGCCCCATTCCGAATGTATCTGACCCGACACTTGCAGCAGCTGGAGAGGCCACAAAAGTTCCTCACCAAAAGGATAAAGGGTCTCAAAAATCTGTCTTATGCTGCCCGACTGAAAGAACTCCAGTTATATTCAGTTGCTTACCGCTTGCTCAGAGGTGACCTATGCCTGACTTACAAGGCCATGTCAAACCCAGATTTGATGAACATGCTTCATCTCAAAAAATCTAGATCCCTCAGAGCCACAAGGGCGGGAGACTTAAACCTCGACACGGTTATTAATAGGACATGCTGGAGGGATAGATTCATCACCCAAAGACTCCCTATGCTGTGGAACAAAATCCCGGTTTATGTGAGGCAGAGCACCTCGCTGGCCTTGTTCAAGAGGAATCTTGACCAATGGATGGGAGATCGCAGATACACCCCAGGGGTTACCTCAGTGTCACTGCTCGACAGAGGCACAGCAAAATAATGGGCATAGTTTCTCCAAACTAAAGGGGTGGCGTAAGCCACAAAACTATGGGCAAGGCTTATAAATGCCCTTGGGCAGATAGCCTAGTATGAACCTATGAACCTATGAAAATCACAAACTAGTTTCTTGTTCTTCACACAAAATTTGACAAAGTCATAATGATTGCCCAGAAGAAAAACATGGAATATGTGTTATGTGCCTGAGTGACCCTTGCTGATGACATGATGTATCATGAAACCCTTTAGTGCCATGCAGTTTTGCTTTCTTAAACAGCTACATATTTCCCATAATGCTTTTCTTTATGGGATATATGTCATTATACTGAAGTACAAAGACAAAAGTACAAAGAGTACACCATAGTTTTGAAATGAAACATATAGAGGTTCAGTTATATTTTGCCACTCAAATGTCTGTTTGGCATGCTGTTTCTTAAACAGCTGTGTACATTTTGAATTACTAGTGAACCTAATTAACAGTTTCTTTTCTTCTGCTAAAAATACTCAACTTTCTTGAGTGAAGTTGTAAGTGTTTCTTTTTTCATCTTGTACAACTGTGAAACTGAATGTTTGAATTTGTATTGGAACACACTTGTTATGCAGTGAAGATGAAGATCAGAGAGCTAGACATGGATTTATGTCAATCAAGCTTTTAGAAGATCAGTAGATCACAGACTTGATATTCAAACCTGCAAAATGACTCACAAAGAAGAAGAAAAACAGTCCACAACCGGCCACAGTAAAAAACAAAGAAATTTAATGTAAAACAGCACTTAAAACCACTCTGATGCCTCGGCTCACAGCCTTCCGGGAGTAATACAAAGTTAGCAAATGTTACACACCTTATATATAATACATTTATTAACAATTATTCAATTAATTAATTACACAACAATTGTTTCCAATTAACAGGTAACATTGTGTCAAACATTAAAATACTGATGGATTCTTTATAAAGCAAGTTATCCTTAATGTTACACATTTCCCCAGCCTGTATAAAAATTTGTTCCAAAATACAACCCTGCAACAGGGAATAATCACCATTATGTCTGTCTTTACAGTGGTTGCATTGTTGCCTCACAGCAAGAGGTTCTCCCGTTCGATTCTCAGCTAGTATGCGGGGAGTGCCTTCTGTGTGGAGTCTGCATGTACTCCCCGCGGTCGAGTGGCCTCCGAAAGACATGTGTGAATGGGCATGCCTTCGTTGAAGGTTGGGCATTGGGCTGGCAACTCTGCACCATAAAAAAAAAAAAAAAAATCGACTGCCAATCATTAGTGGACCCGAGTACCGCTGTGGCGACCCCTAACCAGGAAAAGCCGAAAAGACAAACAACATGTCTGTCTTTAAAATGCATGACAATGTTACTCTCAACTTTCTTCTTTTTTATGTCCCTAATGTGTTCTTGCAATCTGGCTTTAAAGTTTCTTTTACTTTCCCCTATGTAGTGTAAATCTTAGGGCATATATAATGCCTTCACTGTCACAAAAAAAGCTGCCAGTGGGTAGAAAACTAACACCATTTATTCTAACAAAACTAGTAACAATATAGGGACATACACTACAACCCCCACAGGGGTGTGTACCCACCAAAGCGGGACTCACATATACCCTATCACTTGGGGAAATAAAAAAGCTAGAAGTTAAGAACTCTTTTAAATTATTGCCACTTTTGTAGGAGAAAGAAGGATAGTGAGAAATTAAATTCTTAAGTTCACCATCCTACATCAAAAACTTTCAACAATTATTTAATATATCCCTTATTTCCTTACTTAAGCTGTTATATAATGAAACAAAGTATATTTGTTAATCCGCCTTAGTTAAACTTTCATTAGTATTTGTTTCCTTATTACCTATTCTACTACAAAATGAGTCTATACCTAATCTATGTGAAACTACCTTGTGTAGAGACCTTTTAACTATAGTATAATTACACCCTGTATTAATGAACATCTTGGAAATTTGTTTGCACTGCATCACAAAATCATCCCAGTCTTTACAAATTCTATGCATATGAAGAAATTCCCCATAGGAGAGAGATTCCAAAAGGTGTTGAGGATGAAAACTAGCTCCATGTAAAAAAATGGGCATTATTTGTAAATTTTCTGTGAAAGAATTTTAATATTTCCACAATCCATTCCCTCCAAAACTAAATCCAAAAAGTTCACTTCAGTACCATATTGTATCCCATCAAAACTTAAACCATACATATTCTGCTCTAAATCATGATGGAAGCTCTCAATACTGTTTTTGTCCCCTCTACAAATAAAAATTAAATTGTCTATGTATCTATAATATGCAATAACATGCTTTTTGACAAATTAATGTTTGTACAAATACTCCAATTCAAAAAGTGCCATGAACAAATTAGCATACATGGGTGGAAAAGAAGCCCCCATGGCTGTACCCTGCAACTGATGATAAAATAACCCATCAAATGTAAAATAATTATTCAACAAACAAAAATGTATAAACTCAATGATATAATTAGACAAAGGTGCATCTCCTAAAAAATAATATAAAGCTTTAATACCATGTTCATGCTTAATACTGGTATCAAGACTTTTGCCATCCATAGTCAACCAATACATGTTCTTGTCCCAAGTCACATCATGTATTTTTTCTAAAAAATCAAAAGAGTCTCTAATATAGGATTTTAGCTTCATTACAAATGGTTTCAAATATTCATGTATCAATAAACCTATATTATTCAAAAAATACCTATATGCTCCCACAATTGGACGACCTGGAGGATTCTCCATATTTCTGTGTAATTTGGGCAAACAATAAAAAGCCGATATTTTGCATCTATCTACCTCAGAATTTTTATCAACATCTTGTTTAGTTAAATAACCTAATCTAATAACTTTATGTAACAACATTTTATATTTAATCACAGCATTATTATATAGACTAATGTGACATTTACTATAAATTTCATTATTGTTAAGATGTTCATAACATATGGCAGAATATTGCACATGATGTAATATTTCTATTTTATTCCCTTTATCTGAGGGCTTAATCACAGTATCTTTTCTCTTAATAAAACCAACAAGAGCATCCCATTCTGACTTGGTCAAATTATATACAACATCACTATATTTATCCAAACTGCGATACAACTGCAAAACTTGGAAAATTAAACATGGAATAAAATTGTTTAATTATTTCATTAGTATATGGTGGAAGAAAACAGCTGTTACCTTCAATACTTTGTGTGTTTAGCTGTCAATACGGATTTATGTGATCCATATCAGAGAAACAAGAAACAAAACTTTCTTCCCCGGAAGAATCATCTTCTGGGAAAATACAGTCCCCCACATTTAGAGATTGTTGCAAACTTTCCTTTTTTCCAAAAAAAAATACTTCAGATGCCGTTTCCTTACTAAACGAAAAATATCCTGTTTAAGGACATGCAAATGTGGAATAACCATAGGAACAAACTTCAAACCCAATTTCAAAGCATTGCATTCACTCATTTAAATTACATGTAGACAAATTCACAATAAAAGGGTCAGAACTTGAAGAAATGTTAACATTTAATAAAGAAACATCAGTTCCATCTACCTTGCTTAAAATGAGGTCGTGTGTTTCCTTCAGCAAAGCTGTTTTGTCCCTGAGAGTTCCAATTTCTTTTCCGATTCGGTCTATATAATTGGTTATCGCCTTGTTTCCGAAACTGCTGCATGGCTTTTGGTTGTTGAGCTTTCGGAATTGCTGGTAAGAAACATCCTCACTTTCTCTGCCGCTGGTCAACCCTTCTGAGGAAGCAAATGAAACAGTATGTCAATGTTTATAACCTCCTTTCTTAAACAGTTACATATTTCCCATAATGCTTTTCTTTGTGGGATATATGTCATTATACTAAAGTACAAAAACACTTTTTAAGTACAAAGAGTACACCATAGTTTTGAAATGAAACATAGAAGTTCAAGTATATTTTGCCACTCAACAATCTGGTTGGCATGCTGTTTCTTAAACAGCTGTGTACAATTTGAATTACTAGTGAACCTAATTAATAGTTTCTTTTCTTCTGCTAAAAATACTTAATTAACTTTCTTGAGTGAAGTTGTAAGCATTTTTTTTTCATCTTATAGAACTGTGAAGCTGAATGTTTGAATTCGTATCGGAACACACTTGTTATACATTGAAGATGAAGATCAGAGAGCTAGACGTGGATTTATGTCAATCAAATTTTTAGCAACTCAATAGAGCACAGGCTTGATATTCAAACCTGTTAACCTAAAAAGAAATTACTAAGCAACTGGTCCTTATCTAGTTCAATTAAGAGCGATGAGAATTAAAATCCTGTAGCAGGTTAGATGAATTTAGAAGAAAAGATTTTGAAAGAATACTTAGCTAATACAGAGCATATAATATTTAAAGTGCAGTAGATCAAATAGTTTTTGAATTAAAGAACTTTCATCCCAGATGTTACAGTTGGTTTACCTTTACATCGTCGATCCCAATATTGGTGAAACGGCTTCCACGAATACCGAAGTGCAAACGTCTCCAACGTCGAATTCCAAACAAGCCAACGACAAAACCTCGCCCACACAGAAATAATGCATCAGAGGGTTCCTATTACCAGATCGCAGATGCAGTTTGTCGAATGCATCTTGATCGAACCGAAAAGAGCGAAAAGGCAAAATAGCGAAGCGGCTTTTCAGTGAATTCTTTGCCTGGGAAAGAATTTGCTTGACCGCTTTCATTACTTTGCCGTTTTCAGCACTGTAGTATGATCTCGGAGTTGGTATATTTAAGTAGGGGGTGTAGGGGGTATGGGGGGCATGCGGGGCAAAGCCCCCCACATTATTTAATGTTTTAAAGTTTTTTTTTTGGAACAGTGATTGTTGTTCTGAAGTTTCGACGCTGTAAGCTTTCGCTTACATGGGGTTGATTATTTATCGCTCACTTTTGTAAGCGTGTAATAATAATATAATATAGACCTTGCATCAGAAAACTTAAGTTTGTATACAGCCCAAGTGGAGATTATGGGTGTCTTGAAAACAAGGCAAAAAATAAAATTAAAGAAAAGAAAACAGGTTTGATATGAATTGTACACAAAGGTACCAGGTCATATTTCAGTTTATGCTGGTAATAATGTTGTATACAGGACTGTGCATTCTATCACTTCTTTCCTTGATGGTTAGTGGCAGTATTGTGGTAGGCCATGCAGGAAAAGGGTCCAAAGAACACCTGCAGAATTATTGCTATGGACAGTTGCACTGAGAGAGAGAGAGAGAGAGAGAGAGAGAGAGAGAGAGACATTGGAAAAATGATGTACTACCAGGAAATAATTTTTAACACTGACTGGTTTATGAATGTGCTCTGTGAAAGATTTACTAGGATGTGGCCTATTACACCTGACATGTTTATCTTTGCTAGTCATATTTTTGCACTAAAACATTTTGCCTGACTTCTCAAAGAGGTATCCATGGACTAGAGCTCATTAATATGCATGGAACAAGGTACCAATTAAAATTAATTTTATAATATTCCAAAGCAGGACAGCTTATCAAAGGAGTCTAAATAGATTTTTTTCACAGACTGCAGCCCACTAATCAGATTACCATTTATAGTGAAAGCACTGTTAATAATCTAGCCACAAAAAATCACACCCTTCAAATGTCCCCTGACAGCTACCTCTATGGATGCACAAGCAAGAATATAAAACATCTGGCACTGTGTAATACCAAGTGTTTCCTTTACACCAAATTTGCATGAACTCTAATTTGGTCAGTCACATAAAGGTACTGCTCAGTGATTAGCACACTCGTTCATTAACAATACCAAAAAGACAAGGTGTTTGATGAGTGGGACTTGATCAGTGAGCACTGGCTGATCAGCCATATGACAATGTGTCCTATTCTGATATTCTCTTAACAGAGTGGAAACATAACAGTCTTCAGGAACTCTGTATATGAATTAGTCCCCTGGTACTTTTTAAAAAAATACATAAACTCATCTATCCCTGCAAAAAAGTATTTTTATGCCAAAAAGAATGTTGCTCTAGACCCTGTAACTATAACAATTTAGAACAGTTACCAAGAGCCCATATGTGTGAAGCTGTGACTGTGTGTTGTTCAGTGGGATGTTAAGCATGTAGGGGTAGCGCGCATGAGTTGGCAGGTAACAATTTGTCTGCAGTTATCTTCTTCTGGCTTTTCCTGGTTAGGGCTCACCACAGCGGATCACCTGTCCGCTCGTGATTGGCAGTGGAGTTTTACAGTGTCAGGTTGCCAGCCTGGCGCCCAACATTCCACAGAAGGCACACACACGCACACAATCATGCTTAGGGCCAATTTAGAGTGTCCAATCCACCTACAGCACGTCTTTCGGTTGTGGGAGGAAACCGGAGCACCCGGAGGAAACCCACGCGATCACAGGGAGGACATGCAGACTCCACACAGAAGGCACCCCAGCCAAGGATCAAATCAGAGAACATCTTGCTGTGAGGTGGCAATGCTAACAGCTGCACCATCATGGCTGCCCTTAATTTGTCTGCAGTTATAATGCACATATATTGGAGAAATAATCATAATTGTATTTCATACATAGATGTCAAAATGTCACTTTTGTGTACAACGTAGTACTTGAAAATGTTGAAAAGGTATATTCAAGTGATAACCTTCAGTTTTTAAATTATGTGCATTAAACATTGCACAGAAATTATTTAGGAAAAAAACAACAGAGACTCTGTGTCATGGTTAAACATAAATGCTAATAGCTAGTGCTATAGTCATCATATAATCCAGAAAAGAATGAATGTTTATAGCATAGCAAGTATTGATGACTGAATAGAATTGTTTTATAAACTGAACATAATATGGTGTAGTGATGTTTTTATATTATGAGTTGAGAACAGTCATATCAGTGATGGATTTGATTTTATTGAAATGTTATGTTCATAAACAAAACCTTGTTCATGAAATACGGTTGTTTTTTAAGAAACATACATGATGTGTCATATGTGTCACAGTACCCTGCTGCTGATATGATGATTGTGATGTTGTATGAGATGGCACAAATGGCATGCTTTATAACGTTCAGGAAAAAGAATGTTCAGAATAAATCCTGTGCACACACATCTGTACACTACCATATAATGCAGCTATACCGCCAACTGCTGGTACAGTATGGAGGTACAACAACTGCAGCTATGAGGAATACAAAAGGAAAGTACAGTTGTGTACACTTACCATAAATGTAGATATTCGAGTGTATTCACTGTTGCAGTCATTACATTTGGGTAATCTGCTGGCAGGTTGCCCTCAGTCGGCCTGATTAACAAAGTCTTGGGTCCTACGTCAGTTGCTGTCCCTTCTTCCATGACGTGAGGTCGCCAGGGGTATAAAACATGCAACCAACGCCATTACATCAATTTTTCTTGCCCCAGATGTCAGGTGCCCCCTAATGGGGAGCAAATAAACATAAAAACACAAAAGTATACCTCCAAAAAAAAAAGCAAATACACCAAAAAGGCTTTTAAGCATAGTAAAGGAAAGTAGAGGTATAGCCAGAAAAAGTTAGGGGGCTGGAGGGAGGGTAACCAGGACTGCAACACTGAATACACTCGAACATCTACATTTATGGTAAGTGTTCACAACTGTACTATGTTCTTCATGTTTCACTGTTGCAGTCATTACATTTGGGTAGATTCCCAAAGCTATGGTTGGGAGGAGGAGTTCAGCATTAGGGCCAGCTATAAGGCCCTGCAAGACAGCAGTGGCAAAGCCAGCTCTGGATTTAGAGAAAATTGGTAAATGATAATGCTTGGTGAAAGTATGTACAGAGCTCCAGGTAGCAGTTTCTAGGATGTCCCTAATAGGAACACCTCTGAGAGAGGCTGCAGAAGTAGATGCAACCCTGGTGGAGTAAGATCTGATCCCCTGGGGGATAGGTTTTCCATGGTGCTTATAGCAGAAATGAATGCAATGGTTTATCCATTAAGAAATGGTTTGTCTTGAAATAGCCTTCCCCTCTGCTCCTGCAGCAAATGCTACCAGCAGTTGTTCAGATTTTCTTCGAGGGTTAGTCCTGTCCAAGTAGAATCTAAGTTGTCAGTGCACATCCAAGGAATGCAGAATCCGTTCCCCTGTGTTCTGTGGATTGGGAAAGAAGGTTGGCAAATGAATGGACTGATTAAGAGCCACATTGGAAACCACCTTGGGCATGAAGGATGGATTGGTCCTGAGAGATACCCTGTCCGCATGAAAGGTGATGAAAGGCTCCACTGCCATAAGTGCCTGTAATTCAGATATCCTTCTTGCTGAAGTGATTGCTAAAAGGAAGGCTGTTTTCCAAGAAAGAAATTTTAAGGCTGCAGTAGCAGCTGGCTCAAAAGGAGGTAGAGTGAGTTTCTCCAAAACAAAGTTAAGGTCCCAAGCAGGGGTTGGCGCTCTCCTGGGTGGTCTCAAGTTTTTTGCCCCTCTGAGATACTGCTTGAGCAGAGGATGAGAGAAGAGGGGAGATTCTGTGTTATAATGAGCTGAAATAGCTGAGGTGTGGATTTTAAAGGAGGAAAAAGACAGGCCCTTGTGAAGCATCTCAGTTATTCAAAATCCGAGGTAAACTGGGCGCTGCTGTGCTCATCCCTAAAGATTGGTTCCAGGCATAGAATCTTTTCCATTTGTCAGCATAAGGTTTTCTAGTACTAGGTCTCCTTGCCTCCAAGATGACATCAATCACAGGTTTGTGGAGGGATGATAAGGGTGAATTTAAGTGATTAGCCAGGCTGCAAGATTCAATGTTGGAAGCTGAGGGTGCAGAATTTGGTTCTCCTGTTGAGACAGCAGGGAAGGGATCTGAGGCAGGTGTCATGGAGATAATTGCGACACACTGCACAGGAGGGGGTACTAGTGTTGGCGCGGCCAGTCTGGAGCAATCAAAATCATCCTTGGTTTGTCCTGTTTGACTTTTAGTAGAACTTTGGAGAGCAAAGGCAGTGGGGGGAAGGCATAAACTGATAGGCTTTTCCAGCTGAAGGACAGACCATCCACTTTCTAGGCTTGTTTGTGGGACGTCCTTGTGCAAAACTTGCTCAACTGGTAGTTCTGGGGGGAGGCAAATAGATCTATGTCTGGGCTCCCCCATTCGCTTGTCAACATGTTGAAAATCCTTGTTTCCAGTTTCCACTCGTGTGGGTCCATGAGGTTTCTGCTTAGTCCGTCTGCCAGTGTATTAAATTTTCCTGGCAGGAATTGAGCTTGTATGTGCACTTGGTAGCTCAAGGCTGTGTTCCACAATACCATGGCTAGTCTGCAGGGGGGTAGGAATGTGTACCCCCCTGCTTGTTTATGTACCACATAACCATGGTGTTGTCCTTCTTTACAATTAGTTGTCCTGGAAGAATGTAGTCCTTGAAGGCTGTCAGAGCATTCTGTACAGCTAACATTTCTTTTTGATTGATATGTAGGTGCATTTGATTTGGGTTCCATTTGCCCAGAATGCACTTCCCTGCCAGGTGAGCCCCCCATGCATAGTCTGGTGCATCTGTAGTTAGGGTTTGGGTGGCAGGGGGTAGTGTGAATGGTAGTCCCTTGTTTAGGTGGCAGGTCTCTGCCCACCATAGGAACTCCAGGCGTAGGCAAGGTATGATAGGAATCATTGTTTCCAGGCTGTGACAGTGTTGACTCCATAGACTTCTTAGATACCACTGTAGTTTCCTCATATGCAGTCTTGCATATGGAATTACAAGAATGCAGGAGGCCATGAACCCCAAGGCTTGCAGTATTTGTCTTGCAGATAGCAGGGTTTTTGTGGCCATTTGTTTGAAGTAAGTTACCAAATGAATTTGCTTCTCTGGCATGAGGAAAGCCATCTGGGCAGTTGTATTCAAGCTTGCACCCAGGAATGTAATCTGTTGACAGGGTACCAGTTGTGATTTCTTTTCATTTATGGTGTACCCCAGACAAGTTAGAAACCTTTTTTACAAACGCCAGATGATTTAAACGTATGCCCTGGTTTTCTGCCTGAGACAATTGTCCATGAATGGGTATATTTGAATATTTCTTTGCTTGCAAAAAGCAATAACTGGAGCCAGGCACTTTGTGAATACTCTGGGCACAGTAGACAAGCCAAAGGGCAGTGCAGAGAACTGATAATGCAAGTAGCCTGCTTTGAAGCGTAGGTATCTTCTGCAAGATTCCCTGATTGGGATGAGCAGGTATGCTTCTTTTAAATCTAGAGTTGCCAACCAGGCATCTTTGCCTAGCATAGGAAGTAATTGGTGAAGAGTCAGCATCTTGAATTTTGGAATCTCCAGAAAGGTGTTTAGAGTAGACAGGTCCAGGACTGGATGCCATGATTTGTCTTTTCTGGGTACCAGAAAAAGCCTGGAATAGAAACCTTGTCTCTTTTCCTCTTCTAGTACCAGTTGAATAGCCCCCATGCTTAAGAGGGGAAAGTACTTGTTTTTGAGCCTCTGCCCACTGATATAGGGGCAGGTCTGGCCACCGTTTGGTGTTGGCAACGTGTGGAAATGAAAGCTGTATCCCTGGGACACTATATTTAAACCCCATTTGTCCGGTTTATGAGTTCCCAGTTCTTTGCATGAAGAGCAATCTTTCCCCCCAAAGGGGTGGTCAAAAGATAAGTGCTTGGAAATTTTAAAAGGAAGTCATTGAGACTATTTACCATAGGGGGATGTCTTGTCATTTCCAGATTTGGAAGTGGAGCCCCCCACTGCTTAGTTCTGAGAGTCCCCTAGGACTGAAACTTGGTGTTTTTGCTGTGTCTTGGTTTGGCTTGAGAGGACCTGGAAGGGACTAGAAAGGACCAATTCTTCATAGGCCAGTGCCTACTAAATCTTGGAGGTTGTACTTGTAAAAAATCTTTAACGGTTTGCATAGATTTAGCTTTATCTTCTTTCTTTTTAAGAACTTCTTCAGCCTTATTGCCAAACAGGTGGTCCTGATTTAAAGTAGCATTTAACAATTTAGCTTAAACATGATCAGGCAAAGATTGCTCCTTAAGCCAAGCATGCCTTCTAAGCACAGACCCAGTAACAGCAGCCCTGCAAGAGGCCTCTAAAGAATCAAAACCACATTGCAAAGTATGTTTTCCAACTTGTTCAGCAGGAATGCATTAAATCCTGTAAATCTTTATTTTCCACACAGTCAGGAATCAACATAATTTTCTGTTTAAGCAGTCCAATAATATGCTGTTGATATTTTAACATATGAAATTGGCAGTTTAAAGCTCTGATTGCCAAAGTTGCAGAGATATAAACCTTTTTACCCCATCTATCCAGCTCCCTGGAGTCTCTGTCAGAAGGGGTAGGATTTTTAGCAGTAGAAGCCTTAATGCCCTTGGGCCCCTGAGAAATAGTCTCTGGATCTGCAACAGGATTTTTAAAAAGGAACTTGTGGGACTCAGGAACTCTGTAGTATCTGTCAGGTTTACTAGGAGCCCGAGGCAGGGAATCAGGGGCCAAACTGGATTCCGAGAACACACTATCAACAATGTCTAGTACAGGAGGTATAGCCAAAGGCCTATGCTGAGGTAGAAGAAGGAAATCCCTAAGCCTCTTTTTTGAATCAGAAAATTCCTGGCTTTCCCAGTGGAAATGCTCCCTTAAAGTATGTAAAGTTTCCCCAAAAGAAAAATCCTCAGGAGGGAAAGCAGATGGAATGGAATCCCCTGCATCAGAATCCTCATAAGTAGGTATGCACAAATCCAGGTCATCAGAAGAGTCAGAAGAAACAGAATCCTGATCAGCAAATTCATAATCAAGCTCAGCCCTAGGCCTCTTGTGGGGGGGGGGGGGTTGACTACCCCTGATTAGAGTAATTAGATCTTCAGCCATTTTTATCATTTGATTTTTAGGCATAGGGGCCTGAGCATGTGGCCTGGGCATCAGTTTTTTAGACATGGATCGAGATTTAGGCCTTAGTAATGAAGGTGGTGTCGATTTAATATGCAAGTCTGTAGGCCTGAATACACCCTCAGAAGCCGGTGCCTCCACAGCGGCTCCAGACCCGTCCAAGGTAGAGACATCTGCGGGTTCCATAGTTGAAGTATTTTGCGGCATACCGGACTCTGAATGGGTCTCAGTAGAAGCCTGCGAATCAGAAGTAGTGGGTATCAGAGGCTGCGAAAGCGCCTCACTGAGTACCGGCGAACTGGCGACTGGCTTAGGAGAAGCGTCATCGGTGGTTTTGGACCTCGGCAGCCTGTCTCTGTCTTTATCTTTGCGTTTTTCAGAATCCCGGTAGTCGGATGGCTAACCAATGACATTTCTGGATAATTAAACCGAGAACCGAAATATTTAGAGGCAAAAATGTACCGACGCTGGATAGTGCGCTGATTAAATAAAGCACAAAACTGACAACAAAGGTACGTCGTGATCAGGGCCTAGGCAAGGGATACAGTATGAATGAAAATCTTTATGAGGTATTTGCTTTCCACAAGTAATGCAATTATTAACTTTTGGTAAGGAGCAAGAAAAAGTTTCCCCAATGAGGTACTTTTTAAGTTGAAGACTTCGGTTCTGAAACTCGAAAATTTCAGGAGTCGGCCGACCAGCACTTGCGAACTGCTTCTGCTTCGGGCACCGCACGGCAAGAAAGACTAATGTAATAGCGTCGGCTGCATGTTTTATACCCCTGATGACCTGACATCATGGAAGAAGGGACAGCAACAGACGCAAGACCCAAGACTTTGTTAATCTGGCCGACTGAGGGCAACCTGCTAGCAGATTACCCAAATGTAATGATTGCAACAGTGAAACATGAAGAACATCACTTAATTCTGCATTTACAAAAAAAATTAGGCTGACTGTATTAAATGTAAGAATAAATCTCCACTATACTGCAGGGTAGTACAGCTATGCAGTACTGCATTGCCTGTCACATGTACTGTACCCTTTGCAAAATTACCGAAGGTATCAGGGAACCGCAGCCAATGTGTTCTGCAATTTTCAAATGGAATGTATTGTCAGAAGTACAGTTCATTAATAAACAAGATTACTATGATACACTGTGGATATTTAAGTGAAAATGGCTGCAGAATGCAGGGAACATTTTCATATTGCAAGTCTGAAATTGTGCTATGTAGGTTGCATAGTGTTGGGGTTGGTATAATGGTTAAGGTGCTTACCTCATAAACATAAGGAACACGGGTTGATTCTCATCTTTGGTCACTGTCTGATTATTGGATAAGCTTATAATAGTCTGCAAACTGTGTGCCTAATATTTACCTTTGGGTTGGGGGACTGGCATAATGGTTAAGGTGTTTACCTCACAAACATACAGTACAGAGTTTCATTCTCACCTTTCAAAGAGAAATTGGCTAGGCTTAAAATGACCCACAAGAGCAGCTTGCCTAGCACTTACCTATGAACTGAATACTTCTTTTTCATAACTGCATGGTGTTCAACATATTGATTACTGCTGCAGTTGCCTTAGCTATATGTATATATTCTGGATAGCATTTAACAGCCGGCCAGGTTCCAAAGCTTCAGGACACCTTCTAACATACCCAAACCATCTGTCAGTTTGAGCTGGGCTAACTGAAAAGATAGGTTTGGGTACCAGGCCATTCAGAGCTTTCCTACCACAGAAGAGTACGCTCCTATGAGGCTTTCAAGCATCAACAGTCAGCTTGTGCTACTCCTTTGCAAGGCGGGATAAAAAATTCCATTAAAAAATAGCTTGTTGAATAACACTTTTCTGTTCATGAAAATTATTTTAAAGCTAGAAGCTTGTGTTTTAATGGACTATAATGAAACAGCATTGTACATTTAAATGAAACAGCATTGTACATTTAAATGAGAGAGCAATTTTTCCTGTCACTTTAAAAGTTGTTTAAAGTAATTGAAAACATTTTTTTGTGGAGAAATTGTGTTCATTTTAGTTGTGGGAGCTGACAAACAGTTTTAAAGTGTTTACCCTACATTTTTACGCAAAAAGTGATGTCCTTTTGCTGCTTGTTTTCCCCTGGGAAAGAGGCATCATTTTTGTCTTGACCATGGAACAAACTGTCAGTTCTGTGGGAGATCCTTCTTCCAGCCACAAAAAGAAAATGTTAACCAAACACCCTTTCCCACCAAAGTGGGCTAAGCTGAGATTCCAAGAGAAGTCTTTTAGACTACTTCACACAAGACTGTCTCATGAGATGTAAGCTGGACACCTCAGTTCAAATAGTTTTGATCTACATCGAGATCTGTTTCTAAGGTTTTCCACTTATACTTCGGTCACTGTGAGGTCATACCTCAGCATTTTGGGTCTCATTGCATCTATGATTCTTTCAATAACCCTGACAAAACTCCACATTAGAAAGATACAATGATGTTTGAAGTCTCTTTGGTCTCAACACCAACATCCTTTATCTTTTCAAATGCTAATGCTGGCTTTTGTCAGAAGAGAAATCACTTAGTTGGGAAAGCAAATATTCTTAAATCTAGGTCTCTCCTTCTGCATCCCTGTTCCAAAGCAGTCAGTCATCACAGATGCCTTAGATTTTGCTTGGGGAGCAGTATCAGGAGGGATGAAAGTGCAAGGTATGTGGGACACCAAGGAGAGAAGCAAGTATAAAATATAAAAGAGCTGCTTATCCTGATTAAGGCCATCAACTCTCTGAATCAACTTGGGTACCTGTGACCTCTTCAAGTTGTTACAGACAATACCACAGTCATGTAGTACATCAACAAGCAAGGGGACACCATGCTGTGCCCCTTTCCAGATTAGCCATGTTAGCTTGGGATATATCGTCACAACACAATCTCACTCTACAGGCATCCTACATTCTGTCAGAGCAAAAATGTGAGGAAGGAAGCTGAGCAGTACATGGGCAGACCCTCATGAATGGAAACCAGATCAGGGGGTCTTCCAATATTTGATCCATCTGTGGTGACTCTCTCAAGTAAACTTATTTGCCCCATCCCTGAACAATTAGCTAGCAAGATTCTACTCCAGGACTCCATGAAAGAAGGTATGCAAGACAGATGCCTTTTTTCTTGGAGAGGAATGTGCTTTCTATCCTTTCCACTGATATTCAGGGTACTTTTGAAAATTCATAAGGACCCCCCCCCCAAGATCATTGTGGTGACTCCCTTCTGGCCTAGGTAACCATGGTTCTCCCTTGTTTTGGAAATGGCCAGGGGCAATTACCACAAGCTTTCTCACAGACTGGATCTACTCATACAAGAACAAGGGTGTTTGATACACCCCAACAATATCTCTCAACTTGCAGAATTGAAAATCTGGACAAAGACTCTTGAAAAGTAGGTACATCTGGCCAAAAATCTGGATAGCATATTAGCATATAGTTTGCATAACATCTTCCAGTTCCAGTAGGATTGTGGGATATCACTAATCAGAAACCTGCTTAAAACAGGTAGACAAAATATAAGAAAAATAATTATGCCTTATTCAAATCAAGTTTAACTATGACTGAATAGTAAGAAAGTAAAACAAATAAAATAAACAGCTCTCATTACACACACACACACACACACACACACACACACACACACACACACACACACACACACACACACACACACACACACTCTGGGAGGCCCAAAGTATTTTTTGATATCTTGAGGATGCTTCAGAACTTTTCTATGCTTTGAGGAAGCATGCTAAAACAATACATTTTGACTACAGAAATAGGTTGCAACTTGATAACCCAAGGGAAACAAAATACTATAAAATATACTTCACAAGTAATGTATGGACTCAAAATGGTTGAAGTACATGAAAAATACTCACCAAGAACTGATTTCCTTAACTAAATATATTGAACTCTTAGCTACCAGGAAAATGCATGATAGATAGCAACCGTCAACTGTACTGCAGTAGGTAGAGAACAGAAGAAACTGTGACCGATGCTTATGAAGACAGAAGAAGAAAAATATGTTTCATTTCTGTGAACTAACAAACTAACAAAGGGCTTATGTCAAACAAAATCCTAAACATGCTTAATCTGCTATGATTCGTCATTTTGTCATCTGTGAACAAATATATGTATATTATTAGCTGATTATGATGCAGAACAGACTAGGAATACTATGATGTTGCCAAATCAAACCTTAAACCATAATCCTCTACCTGAAACTAACTTATAGGTTAGTGTTTTACAGGTTCCAGATCAATGTCTTCAAACTGAAGCATTATAATGTTAGCTATCAATAAATATGAGTACCAAAGAAGACCCCCCCCATCCAAAAATCTTTTTAACGATTCAGGGACCATTGTAAAACTTTATTTTTATCCCTTGACTAGGTAGAGTAAATAATAAAAAGTTATTCATATTCCATTCATTTATATTAAATTATGATGTTATGTTGTCCCTATCTCGCCTTCCTTCTTGCTGGCTGGATTCGGAGCCGATCCTCAGCTCCGACTCGGCCGTATTCTAAAGCTCAAGAGCTTCCACTGGCTCAAGGCTAGACCCTATCCTCATCTAGCCTCGAGCCAGTGGAAGCTCTCGAGTTTTAGAATACAGCCGAGTCGGAGCCGAGGATCAGTTCCAAACCCAACCAACAAGAAGGAAGACGAGATGAAGGACAACAAATATGGAATGTTATGGTGAGTACATAACTTCTTTTTTTGATAACAGTAAACACTGTGAAGCTTTTTACTATAACCATCTATTAATGAGAATACATTTAGGTCTAGTTACCCTCTTTCTTTGTTTTCTAACTTTAAAAAGGTACAGCAGAAATCCATGTTTGCTTCCATACTCTCCAATACAAATATTGCAACAAATGCATCATAAAGTCTGATATAAAAAAAACAAAACAAAACAAACAAAAAAAAAAAACTAAAATTTAGATCCAAATTCATTGAAGAGAAAGTAAACTCTACTTGGCATTTCCAGACATACAAAAATCAATTACCACATCACTTTTGATGAAACTCAGAATGTACAGCACTTCAAATATATGTTAAGAAAAAATAAATGGGATTATCTAATTAGAAGTGATCTATGGCACTCACACATTCAGTTCAACAAGAAATCCTATGTAAAATAACCCAGTTTATTTAATAGTTCGGGATTCACATAAAGTCACTTCTTCTCAGTGGGGGCATATGTATGTATGTATGTCTACAGGCATATAATTTACACAAATAACAAGTAACCTCCCCATATTGCAGTACAGAGGATAAAAGCTGTGAAATGTTAACAAGCTGCTTCCTTTAGTCAAGGGTTTGATACTTTCGGTCTCCTTTACGCATAAAAAAGGACATAATTATAAAGACAAAAATAAAAAATATATGAGGCATCATGTTGCAGGATTAACACTATTACATTATTAGGTGGTATAAATTAAAAGATCAAAATAATTGACAACACCAAGGCATATCCCAACAGATTTTTTTCTAGTCAATGACTGAAAATTGCCAAGAATTAGAGGTTCTCATTAAAACAGATTCACAAATACTCCATACAAATTAGGTACTATCTTGGCAGAACTAAATCTTCCAGATCTTCAGATCAGTTGTTTATTTCTTGTGAAGGTATGAAGAAGGGACAGCCTGTGTCAAAACAGACTATTTCTAAATGGCTGTCTATGGCTACTATCTTTTGTTATATTCATCACAGCAAAAGTATTCCAGGCAGGGTCAAGGATTCATCTGTGGCTTTTTAGAAAGGGTTGGAGTCTAGAAATAGTCTAGAAGCTGCAATTTGGTCCTCTATATATTTTACAAAGTGCTGTAAGTTTAATTTCTTCTTGAGTTTTAGATCAGGTGCTGCTAAGACCATTCTCCAGAGGCTTCTGAACTGTTCTCCTTCCACCTCCCAAACGTAGTAAACTAGGGTAGTTGACCATATAGCTAAGGCTAATGCAGCAGTGATCAATATGAGGAACATAGTACTTATCATAGCAGTGGATGTTTGAATGATCACTGCTGCAGTAGCAGCTCCTTCCCTCCATCTCCATACTTTTTTGATGTGTTGTTTATGCCAGGGTATTAACACTTAATTTTTGTTATTCCTAGCATTGTCATTTCAGGTCTGAGCCTCCCTCTCTCTAATGGCATGAAAGGAAAGAAGGGTTTGGCACCCAAACCTCTTTTTCAGTCTGCTCAGCTTGAGATGACTGACTATTTGGGTGCATAAAAGGTGCCCTGAACCTTTGGAAGCTAATTGGCTGTTATAACTTACGCAGGATATAACCCATATATCTAAGGTTACTGCAGCAGCAATCATTTGAACATCTACTGTTATGGTAAGTTTACTTACACAACTGTATTTTCTATGTTTTTTTGGTCTTTTCACCATAAAATAAAGAAACTGTAACAGAGAAAGTTGAGAATTTTAGCTGTCATAGAACTTAAAAATGGTCTCCAACATTCTCAGCCCTAGTTGCATCTTCACCTCAACAACATTCAAATATTCTTACCAGATCACCACTGACCACATGCTTAAACCACGAGTGTTATGTCTCTAGTAGTATCCTGTGGTAATTCTTAAATGGGTATGGGTACACTGTGGCTCATCCAAGCAGTATAAGGCATAAGACAAACAAGAATGTAAAATATCCATAAATACAAGGGACTTTGCCTTTGCCCCCAACTTTTTGGATTATCAGCCTTCAGATGCACAGTGTGTCCCTTAATAGTATGAATATTATCAAGACTAATACCATGTAGCTATACAGCAATGTTTATAATAGGAAGGGTACAGTTATGAACACATTATGTGGGCAGATAATTCTTTAGTAAGAGTTTAGGGTTTTTTTTGAGTCCCAAAGACATAACACTAGGGTGGAAAAGAAACAGTAAGTTGTGTACTGCCACATGTACATACTTCTATACTTTATACTATGAAATGAAGTCTAATTAAGAGATGAATATTGTTTTTTGTCATAAGCAAATGTTACAATCTTTATAAATGCTGTGTAAATTATGAAAATCAGATATGATGTCTAGATATTTTTTTATCTATACTCCTCTTGCATCATCAAAAGATTATCTAAATTCTTGTGGCATCATCATCCCTACTGAAATCACTTTAAACCTGTCTTATAAGGCATCCTCAGACCAACTAGTTATGGATCTACTCCACATCCTCAAGTCTAATGGTACTAGGGGCACTCTATCCAGGGATGTAAACCACTTCTGCAACATAAACAGAGTAGTTTAGTGGGGGACAGGTACATATCTCAGAAAATACCACTACTCTGGAACAGATTTCCCATACACATGCAGCAAAACTTATCAATATCTTTTCAAATGTAATTTAGACCAATGGATGGGAACTAGGAAATTTACCCCAGGACTGATCCCTATCCTCCTAATGGACACAATATGTACTTAAAAGCCTTACCTTCCAGTGGAGTTCCCTAATACACTGAAAGTATGACACTAACAATTAATCTTTTACAAATTAAAATTATTTAAATAAAATTATATTAAGGATATTTAAACACCTGTGAGATAACATAGCTAGGTGATGAACAAATAACATGGTTGGGCTTAAAATCTCCCACCAAGGATGATAGCCTAGTATTTTCCTATGAATCTATGAAAAATTAAATAAAACTTCATATACTGTAAACGCAAAAATGTGTATACTGTAAATCATAGATGTATACAACCACAAAGCACTCAGCTTAAGATATATATATATATATATATATATATATATATATATATATATATATATATATATATATATATATATATATATATCTTTATATACATATACATATACACATACATATACATATACTTGAAAAAGTAGAACAAAAATAGAGTAAAATACTAACTGCATCTCTCACAAACTTTATTGTAGGAAAAAAGTGCACTCAGCATGTACAGATTAACACATAAACTAATTCTTAAGAATAACAACACTGCCCTCCTTTATCAACCCTTTGAAATTATATTTGTTCATATCGAATGAAAAAAGTAAAAAAAAAAATAAAAAATACAAAGCCAGTCTATCGACTTTGACCAGCCAAATGGAAAATGTCATCACTGTCAAAACAGATCTGATTCTAATTCCTTAAGCTAACTAAAAAAATAACTAAACTATGCAAATAAATAGTTTATCATAATCCTTATCACATTTCTTAGGCATTTCACTCTCAGACAAGTGCCAATTAATGTGTGTCAGTCTTTTGTTATTTTAATACTTTAATGGATTGTGGCTAGATATACCTCTACATAAATATTTTTCAATTGAGCATTTATTTGAGATACATATCTAGCCACATTTTGTTAAACTGCAGTGGAATAACAAAATACTGGCTAATGTTAATTAGCATCTTCTATGCCCAAAATGTCGGTCCCCAGGATTCAATAATGACTACACTAAGTGTACACTGTTCTGAGTGAACAGACAACATAAACATAACTCACACCTTCTGTTTCCTAATTTCAGTTTTCCTACTGATATTTTTGCAGCTTTATATATTGACAGAGATTCATAAAGGTTACCACAAAGTGTAGACTACATGTACATTTACTGTAATATTTCTGAATGACTAGAAAGCACAAAAAATGTGATAAAAATTTTCTTGAATGCTTATTGTGTACACTTAGTGTACGTTTAGTACACACTTAGTACAGGCTTTATTGAATCTGGCCCTGTGATTACCAGGCATGGTTTGAATATATATTCAATTTATTCATATTTTTACTGTGCTTTGTATTCTAAAATAGTGCTTCTCATTGACGTCAGTTACCAACATCAATTACCCTCCTTTATGTTATGTAGTTTGCTCCAAGTTTTGACGTAGTAGTTCATTCATATAATGTATTTAGAAATCTAGTGAGGTTTATGTTAAGATTGTTTGTTTTTTAATGTAGTTATGCTTTTAGTTTAAATAATTAACACTGGGTCCATTTTGCAGGTAATGCTGTTCTCTCACTGGTTATGTTTATGTTTTCTTCATTGCGTCCTTTCATTTAGCTCTTTTCACTGTAATAAAAACAAATACAATTTCTAGAGAGTTAGTTTAGGTGGGCAGTGTTGTTTTATGTGTGCAGTCAGTAAAAATGCTTTTTTCCATTGCAGTTTCAGTTTATTTTATTCATTGTTTTTAAAATTAAACTAAGTTATATGTTAGGATTTATATGGTTTAATTAGGCTAGGGTGTTTTCAGGGGTGTCAGTGTTTCTTTTTGTGTATGCCACATATAAAGCTGATTAGTTAGTTAGTTATATTACAATGAATGGAACATATAGCTTGTGTTTCATTTTTTTATTTTATTTTGGTGTTTTAAGCTATAAAAAGGTTTAGACGTGGGGGTTGTAATAGGTTGAGGTGTTTTTGATGGGTGTCTATGTCTCTTTCTTATGTGTGCAGTTCATAATTCTTGAAGTAGTAGTTCATTCATATAATGTATTTAGAAATCTAGTGAGGTTTATGTTAAGATTGTTTTTTAATTTAGTTATGCTTTTCGTTAGTTTAAATAATTAACACTGGGTCCATTTTGCAGGTAATGCTGTTCTCTCACTGGTTATGTTTATGTTTTCTTCATTGTGTCCTTTCATTTAGCTCTTTTCACTGTGATAAAAACAAATACAATTTCTAGAGAGTTAGTTTAGGTGGGCAGTGTTATTTTATGTGTGCAGTCAGAAAAATGATTTTTTTCCATTGCAGTTTCAGTTTATTTTATTCATTATTTTTAAAATTAAACTAAGTTATATGTTAGGGTTTATATGGTTTAATTAGGCTAGGGTGTTTTCAGGGGTGTCAGTGTTTCTTTTTGTGTATGCCACATATAAAGCTGATTAGTTAGTTATATTACAATGAATGGAACCTATAGCTTGTGTTTCATTTTTTTATTTTATTTTGGTGTTTTAAGCTATAAAAAGGTTTAGACATGGGGGTTGTAATAGGTTGAGGTGTTTTGATGGGTGCCTGTGTCTCCTTCTTATGTGTGCAGTTCATAATTCTCACTTTCCCTGATTTCTAGGGATATATCTGAATTAGCCACAAAAGTTTGCCCTGCCATTTGTACAATTTGCTATTTTTTTCCTATGCTCACATTTATACAATCCACCTTATTAACTAAACTGAATCAAACTTATAATAACATAGCTTGCTTTGTCACTAATCAACCAACACACAGGCTCCATCACTGCTTTGACCCAAACTGCTTCAATGGCTTGAGTTCCCCCAGCTTCTTCTCTTTTCCCAGCTACAGTTCACCCACACCTTACTAAATAAATCCTCAGCATGTCCTCCCTTCTCCTCTCTCATATTCCACTACACCCCCTCACCCCTCACAAACTCTATGTAGTTGTGAACAACACCTTCTTAATGTCTATAAAACCAACAACAGCATTGGCAAACTTCTTTACAAAAGCACATTGTCCCAAGCCTGGATCAATCTCCCACCAAATATTCAAAACATCAACTGTGCAACCTGCTTCAAACTTGAACTTAAAAATTACCTGCTCAATTCCAGCTCTTGCCCATGTCAGGACTCTACTTAAACCCCCTCCCAGCACACCTCTTCATACCTCTCACTACTCTTTATGTTAGTGCCTTCTACCACTTATACTCTCTCTCTATTAACAGCAACACTTTTTCTTTTTTTTTTTTGTTTACTATCTAAATTCTCTAATGTTGATCTCTCAGCATCTAATTTTGTTTATACTTGGCATGTAACCCCTCATTACAGTTTAACCTATGCAATGATATCAATGAGCAATTTTCTTGCTTTTTGAATATATCAATTTGTAATTTTCTTGCTTTTTGAGTATATGATTTAACTTTGCAATATTCTTGTTTTTTCAGTGTATATATGTTAATTATGTTTTTTTTCTGGAGCTTTTCTGCTCGGGTCTCCACTGAAAATGGGCTTTTTTGTCTCAGCTGGACTAAGCCGGTTAACAAATGACAAATAAATAAAATAAATAAATAAATTTTTTAGCAAAATAATGAGAAATTAAGTCACTGAACAGCACCAGCAATTGCATATAGTTGTTTTATAGTCCTCAGGAAATGAAAGTTAAATGCAATTAATTTAACAGCTCTTTGAATGAATAATACCTATAAATAAAAGTGTAATTGAGTGCAACTGATTTTTAGGCTATTGTCACTAATTATTGTTGGTTTTGTCCGTTAGTTTTGATTGAACAGGTTGAGAGATGTAATTCAGTGTACAAACTTTTAATTCACTTTCAGTATATAGTATAAATGTGATGGGTTTTGGGGAATTTTAATAGCTTTGGCGAGCTAGCAAGGGTGTAGGTAAACAACTGATGTGGCCATGTACCTGGAAAACAGTGCACATGTTCTTGAAGTGCTATACTACTGATTTCCAAGTCGCTTTGTCTGGACTCATTCACCTGCCAATACTTTGTTTTGCAGGCTGGGCTGCAATTGCTTGTAGCTCTAAGAGACAGTAAATTAAAATGATTCTGTTACTCAGAAATCTAGTGTTACCGAAACTACTTAACATAAAATTAACTTTATGTTATACTAAAATGACTTGCTGATTCCAAAATGCTTGCTGTCTGTGAAAGTTAATAGTACATGAAGAATTGCTGTTGGGGTGGTGTGTAGTGTTAGCACCTGTTTACAACTGGAATAGCACAAAACATCTTGACAGAAGTGTCCCTTGAATGGCTTCCCTGAAAGTTTCATACCAAAGCTCCAAAAAGTTAAAAGGTATAACCCTGCACAGCAATCAATTAGTTAAAATGGTCAGAGAACTATTTTACAATGAAATATACTACAAAACCTAGAATTCTCATGCATAAACCACTAACTATAAAATTCATAGTACAATAATACAGATGTCTATCTTATAAGTGTAATAATGCACTTGAGAATCTGCATAGTACAGATATTGTTGCACTCCCCCTTTTGGACTCATGTTTCACAACATGCCTGAGCATGTGGTAATATCTCATGTCTCATTGCACATACACACATGCATGCACTGTGTGAGTGTGAGCGTGTGCATTTGTGTGTGTGTGTTTGTGTGCTCATGGCTATTGATCTGTGAGGGTCCTAGTCTTGCCTTCCCATGCTGATTATTAGCCCTTATATTTCACAATGTAAATAGCTATATCTATATATCTGTATCTATACATATGTGTGTGTGTGTGTGTGTATAAATATATATATCTATATATATATATATATATATATATGTACACCAACAGATGCAGACAGGATAAATGTTTCACTAACTGTAAGGAAACAAGATTCAAATACAAAAGACAGAATGAACCAAGTGATGACACTAATTCCTATTAACATACACAGTTCAAATGAACAGCTGAAGACCATTTATTGTAAGGGGTTTCACAATAAAAAATACTGCTTCATCAGACAACAAAACATCACAGGAAGGACTTTATATACATCAATCAACCAATAAAAATAATTGGGTACTCAATTAATTATAAAAGGGCATAAAATCTTTAAACTATATACATACATAGGCATACTTCTAATATATCATAGATACAAAAACAATACCTTATAACCCCCCCCTTTTATCAACTTAAAATGAAATCACTACTCATGAATCAGTACTTTTAACTGTATTATATCAATTTACATAAAAATATTCCTTGCCTTTAGGGCAGATTTAATAGAGACTCTATCATTCAAACCACATCACCTAAACGCCCCTAGCTGAAATATCCTTCTCATTTCAGATGTTTCAGTCAGAGTTCTGATATCTCCCCCACGTTCACTTAACCTAATGGTCTCTAAATCTAAGAACCTAAATTTATGTGAATCATTATTCAACTTCACATGTCTGGCTAGTGCATTGGTGGTGGACATAATGCTAATATTATATAGATGTTCTCTGACCCAATCCCGTAGTCATCTATCAGCTTTGTCTATGTAAAACGATAGGCATACTACACAGTAGGCTAGGTATACTAAATAGCAAGTGTTACAATCAGCTTTCACCTTAAAACTCAATTCCTTGCCTGTCAGGGTGTGTAAAACTACTGGTTGAATCTATATAACTACAATTAGAACACGGAAATGTGCATGACGAGGTCTAATGTCTACTATGTTCTCATTAATCCAAAGGTAGCATAACATCCTTTTCAATGATTTCTTATTTTTATACAGAAAATGTGGCCTCTCTCCAACTATAGACTTAATATCAGGATCCACTGTCAAAATGTGCCAATATTTCTCTAAGATTTGAATAATTTGCCTGACATTGCATGAATATACTACAGGCATCCTAGTCAAAGAACTATTTCTGTGTTTCTCCATCTGTACATCACCTATCTCCCATGGGTCCTTAGAGAAATATGGCTTCCCCTGTGTGGCTCTAAATCCAGGTATGGTGCCTAAGATACTATTAACATCTTTTCATTTATATCCTCCAACTCTCAACTTACTTCTCAATGAGTTCAACTCATCCAGAAAACCTGCATCACTGGCATTCAACCTAGATGCCCTCATACCCTGACTTCTAATAACGTTTCTAAAAATATGTGCAGGGTGCATGCCCTGTCGATGTAAATAGGTATTCCTATAACAGTTTTTCCTAAATACCTTCATGTTTAAGGTGTTATCCAGTTTTTTTGATAACGGAGACATCCAAAAACTCTATCTGACAAGCTGACTTATTCATACTAAACCTCAGGAAACCAGTGGTAGTATTTAAATATTCATAAAATGCCACAAGCTGTTCATCAGTCCCCTTCCACAACATAAATAAATCATCAACAAATCTATGGTAGAAATGTATATATTTTGAGTATACAGAGGTAAGGATGTACCTTTCTTCCCAAACAATCATAACTATATTGGCGTAGCTATTGGCACTGGATGTGTCCATAGCTACATCATCCTTCTGTAAAAATATATCATTCCAAAACATGAAAACATTATTTTCAAGTATCAGCTCCATCAGAAGGCATAGAAGATCTACAAGGCTTCCTTCATAATCACTATACTTAATCAAAAAGTATCTCAGTGTGTCAATGCCTTCATTATTTGGAATGACAGTAAACAGAGACTGCATGTCAAATGTGACAAGCAAAAAAATCAATAACACCATATTCTCTATCAGTACATTTAAATAAATCTTTCAAAAAATGTTGCGTGTCTTTCAAGACAATTTCATTCCCATCCATCCAAGGTCGAAGATGTTTCTCAACAAAAAATGACATAGGTTCCGTGCATCAACCCCTCCTGCCACAATTGGCCTGAAGGGTGGTAACAGCGGATCCTTTTGGACCTTTGGTAAACCCGGTATCATTAGTAACCTAGGTTCATCGATCAACAAATAATTATATAAATCCAAACTTATGCTTCTACATAATAAACATTCATAGAGAGCAGCATGCACCCTATGGATCAGATTATCAACTTTTCCTCTGTTTAATTTCTTATATGTATCAGATTCGTTCAGCATTTGCAACATTCTAGATACATAGAAAGTATAGTCCATTACTACTATGAGGCCACCGTTATCAGCTGGTCTCACTACAATAGATGTGTCATTCTGTAAAGCATGTAAAGCTGATTGATCTTCTTTGGTTAAATTAACAAAGGTGCCCTTATTTATCCCTTCATCAAATAACCTCAGAATATCATTTTCAAAAGTTTCTCATAGACCTCAAGAATAATTTTTTCTTTTATTATTTAAATTTAGTTGTAGTTTTGTTCTTTTGATTTTGTTTTTCAGTTTTACTCAACAGTTTTATTTTTATTATTTTGTAAACACAGTGGTATAGTGACTGGAATTGGTACCTCACAGCCACTGGTTCTCTGGTTCAGTTCTAGGATGGGTTATATTGTATGTGATAAATCTATGTCCTCCTTTTGCCCATATGTGACTTTTGCTTGGTGTCTACCCCCACATCCGAAATTTCAAAAACATGCTGACAGATGATTTGGTAATTTGGTAAGCTTCTAGACTACAAATAAGGAAACCAACTTTGTATGCTGAGAATCAGAAAGCACTTTATGCTTTTGTGTGTGTGTGTGTGTGTGTGTGTGTGTGTGTGTGTGTGTGTGTGTGTGTGTGTGTGTGTGTGTGTGTGTGTGTGTCTGTGTGTGTGTGTGTGTGTGTGTGTGTGTGTGTGTGTGTGTGTGTGTGTGTGTGTGTATGTGCATGTGTGTTTATGTGTATTTATCTATATAGAGTTGCAGTATACTCTGCTGAGTGCACTTTAAATTGAATATTATATTTGCCAATATCAGCTCATCAAGTGTTCTTGTGATTTGTGAGCTGTGTTTGTATATAGACAAGGGTTAGAATAAGGGCTAGGTAAGAGCATAGACTGAGTGGTGTGTGTGTGAGTATTTCTGAATTAGGATTACAGTAAGGGATAGGTGATGTGATAGTTTTTAGTATTTTGTATGTGTGATTGTGTATGTGCAGAGTCGGTGTGTGTGTGTGTGTGTGTGTGTGTGTGTGTGTGTGTGTGTGTGTGTGTGTGTGTGTGTGTGTGTGTGTGTGTGTGTGTGGGTGTGTGTATGTGAGAGACTCTCTTGTGTAGTGGTACTGTTAGGAAAGGGTTTTTGGTAAGGTTATGTATAGGACTGGGGTTAGATGAAGCTCTTCCCCAACGTACATCCTTACTCATGTATACCAACCTTCACCCTGTTGCTGTTCCTAACCTCAGCCCTAAACAATACCTTATCAAAACCCTTTCCTTATTAGTACTACTATTTAGATAAATTACATCTAGAGGTACTGTTACTTTTTTTTGATGTATCAGAAAAGGAGATCACTTATTTTACATTTTTGATCAGTTTTGTAGGCCTCGATAGAATTACTGTATATTGATTACTGATACATATATATATATATATATATATATATATATATATATATGCTATGTATATATGTATATATATATATGTGTGTGTATATATATATATAATACACACACACACACACACACACACACACACACACACACACACACACACACACACACACACACACACACACACACACACACACACACTCTCTCTCTCTTCCTTAGACAAAGAGATAGATGCATATAATATAGATGCACAAATCAGAACTAATTAATTCAGTCAGAGTCTTAATGGTCTACTTTTAATCACTGTCTCTCTCTCTCTTCCTTGGGCTAAGATATAGATGCAGATAATATCGATGCATGAATCTGAACTAATTAATTCAGTTAGAGTCTTAACGGCCTACTTTTAATCACTAGCTTTAAACTGATTGTTTTATTATGTCCAGGACAGATGTCCACCTTGCAGATAACCTACCATTCATTCTCTTTGAGCTGTAAATCAACATCTAGCATTTAGCAGAACAAATCAGAGCATACAATACATGAAACAGAAAACTGCAGTCTTGTCCTCCTGTCATTATTTATACACCGTATTATCAGAATTTTTATTTTTGATTGCATAGACATTTCACAAATGTTGTCTTGAAGCCTTCTGTTAGTTTTTTTTTTTTAAACACTGCTATTAAATTATCACTTGACATAAAGAAAGCAAACCATATTAACATTTATCATATTCATGCTTTATGCATTGCATATATGTATTATTTCTTTTATCAATTATTCACGCCAACATTACATAAATTTCCCAATAATTCTCTTCCCTTAAACCTCACTCCTCCTCCTCCTGAACATCATTCTGTGTGTGCTGCACCAATTTGCTTCTCCTTATGAAAAGATATACACTTATTTTGCTTTTGAAATGTTGTTTGATTGCAACAAATATGTTAACCTCTATGTAAATGCACAGTTTCCTGTATTCATGTCTTATATATGTTTACTTCTATCTGTAGTCACAGTTTCCTATATTCATGTATTTTATATGCTAGTATCACTTTGCTGTACAATTTTCTGTTACTATTCATTTAACCTGGGCTGAGACTGCAGTTGTTCATTTGTGATCAGTGTTCAACCCAGGTAAACACAAATAAATAAATAAATAAATAAATAAAAAGCATTATGATTTTTTTCTCTTCTTCCTTTCTTTCCTTTTTTTTCTGAAGGGACAAATGGGTGAATCTGGATGGCTTGGTGTACCAGGAATCCAGGGACAAGCAGGACTGAAGGTAAATAAAATGGAACTGTTTAGCACTGCTCATCTTCTCAGTCTGTCTTTTATGTTATTTATGTTTTTCTAAAAAAAACTGATCTGATGTCTTTTTCCTTTGTCCTCAACATATGGGTATTCAGATCTGAATTTGGCCACTTTCAGGCTTTGGATCCCATAACTTAGCTACCCCAGATCTGATATGCCACCACAAGTGTAGGACGGATCTGTTGGTGCTCAGTCATGGGATACGTTTATATGTGTGTGTGTGTGTGTGTGTGTGTGTGTGTGTGTGTATAAATATGTATATATATTTCCTACATATCTTTAAATAACATATAAATATGTATGTATATATATATATATATATATATATATATATATATATATATATATGGGTCTACTTCTAAACACCGACACGCCGATTCCCCGACACAAAACTCACCGACGCCAAATAACCGACAACACACAAACCCGACACAAACCCGACAACGCAAAACACCGAACACCAAATCACCGACACGGGCGTAAACAACACGCGACACTACATACCATACACACTAGCCCTGACCCAAACCCTAACCCTAAGGTCCGACACTATCGCACACTTCACCTACCTGCACCCTAACCTAACTCACTTTCACACCCTAGCCCAAGCTCCGACACTAACGTACACATCACCTACCTGCACCCTAACCCTAACTCACTTACACACCCCTAGCCCAAGCTCCGACACTAACGTACACATCACCTACCTGCACCCTAACCCTAACTCACTTACACACCCCTAACCCAAGCTCCGACACTAACGTACACATCACCTACCTGCACCCTAACCCTAACTCACTTACCTGACCACTCCTACCTCCGTCACTATCGCACACTTACCGGGTCGCGATCGCAGATTACCCTTGTCGGTCTTTCCACTGTCGGCAAATCACCCTGTCGGTATACGTACCTGTCGGTCATCTGGCGTCGGTGATTTCCGCGTCGGGGAATCGGCGTTTCGGTCATTTGAATGGGACCCATATATATATATATATATTTTATATATATATATATATATATATATATATATATATATATGTGTGTGTGTGTGTGTATATATATATATATATATATATATATATATATATATATATATATATATATATATTCTTAAATATCTTTAATAACTTTTGAATAAGTTTTCTTTTTGTTTTTCTTTATCCTTTTACTTTCTTTTCCTCTAGCTCTTCTCTTGTTTTTTGCCTTAGGCATTGGACTCTTCTAATTTTCCCTTAGAAAATGCCTTTAATCATTTTTGTAATTATTATTATTATTATACACCTATTGAAATCATAGCTAGCTACAGACCCCCAACCATGACTCAGAAAGCCCACTCCACCTATCTGGACTTACTTGAATCCATCAAGATTCAACCCTCTACCCTGATCCTGGGTGACTTTAACTACCCAACCATAGAGTGGAAGACCTGTTCTAGCTCAAACACGAATGCCCAGAGATTCCTCGACTTTGTTAAAGCGAATGCATTGGATCAGCTGGTCGACACCCCCACAAGAGATGAAAATATCCTGGACCTGGTACTAACCAACATGAGTAGACACTGTAGCACCCCTACAGTGTCATCCTCCTTGGTAAGATCCGACCATAAAACAATCCCTTTCAAAGTCACCATCTCCTCTGACCCCCCCCTCTTTCCAGGGTCGAACAAAAAAAAACTTTTTCAAAGCTGACTACAACCTCCTGAGAACAGGTATAAGCAGCTTCACAGCCACCATCCCTTCAGTGGAATCAAGCACTAATGTCCAAGCCTACACCAAAAAACTATATGAGCACCTATATAGCTGTATGGACTCAGCAATACCTGACAGGGCCAAATCATCTTCCTCAAGGAAGAGTAAACCTGTCTAGTGGACAGCAGCAATAAACAGACTCTATAATAAAAGGAAAATTGTTGTCCAGGGTGAAGAAGGAGCAGGTGCCAAGTTGGAAACAATCTCTCTCCTTTTTCTGAACAAGCAAATAAGGTTACTGGTGAAAGCCTCTCAGGTTAACTTTGAGTCCAAACTGGCCACATCCTCTAAGGACAATCACAAGGCTTTCTTCACATATGTCCTTAGGCTCAAAGGTAACTCCCAAATCTGCTCTGAATTAGTGGTCAAGAATACCATATACACAAATACCATAGATATATAGCCAACCTGCTGGTTGACAAGTTCACTGAAAACTTGACCCCCCTGTCCCCCCATCAGTAAACCAGGACATCCCCAGCACCTACCTCAGTCCCCTCATCACCAGGGAGCAGGTTATTAATGCCCTCTCAAGGGCAAAAAATACAGCCTCCATTGCACCCGACAACATCCTTGGCTGTGTCCTACATGAACTTAGGCAAGAGCTCTCAGCACCACTAGGCACCCTATTCAACCAAAGCCTGTGCACCAGTTTCATCCCAGCAGAATGGAGGACAGCCACTGTCATCCCTCTGCACAAAGGTGGAGCGTCCACCAACCCAGGCATTTATAGGCCAATCAGCCTAACTAGCCTGATCTGCAAGGCCATGGAACACCTTATCATGGACCTTATAAACAAGGACTTTTGCAACCTCCAAACACTTGATCCCACACAGTGTGGTTTTGTCAATGGGAGATCATGCCTGTTAAACTTGGTCGTCTTCTGCAAAACAGTCATCAGACCATGGATGAGGGCAAGACAATGCACATCACCTACCTTGACCTAGCCAAAGCCTTGTACACTATTCCCTACTCAGGCATAATAGATAAACTCTCCCAGCTAGGCATCAACCCATATGGTACCAGATGGGTAGCTAATTGGCTCACTGATAGAACCCACTCAGTCAAAATAGGGGAAGCCACCTCTAGTAGTCGACCCATAACAAGTGGTGTACCCCAAGGATCAGTCTTGGGGCCTCTACTGTCTGGGATATACTATTCTGAGGTACAAGCCAAAAACAGTGGTCTGTGGCTGACCAAGTTTGCAGATGACTGCAAGCTGGGCACTGTCATAAATTCCCCTAGTGATGTGAATATCCTCCAAGAGTGCCTTAACCAAACTAATGACTGGTGCCAGAAGCATGGCCTCAAACTGAATACCAAGAAATGCATCATTATCCCCTTTGGGGAAAATGGTATCCCAACTAATTATCACATTAATAACAATGTACTAAGCATGCAATCAGTTGTGAGGGACTTGGGCACCCAGGTTGATAGCAACCTGACTTTTGACCACCATGTTGCCTCCATTGTACAGAAGGCTTCCTACATGGCCCACCTCATAAGTAAGGGCATTTCATCCAGGAACAAGGAGGTCATAACATCCCTGTACCCCTCCCTTATCAGACCCATTATCAAGTACAATGCCCCTTTCAGCATGTACCTTGCCAAGCACATGCAGCAGTTGGAAAGACCACAGAGGTTCCTGCCAGGAAAATCCAGGGTCTCAAACACCTATCATACAGAGATAGGCTAAAAGCCCTGTCCCTCTACTCAGTCTCATAAAGACTGCTCAGAGGTGACCTGTGTCTGGCATACAAGGCCATCTCAGATGCAGTCTTGATGGAGCTGCTGCATATCCGTAAGTCAAATTCCACTCATGCGACCCACACGCAAGGTCACAACCTGGTCTGTGACATTAATAGAATTTGTTGGCGGGATAGATTTGTGTTTCATTGACTCCCCCATCTGTGGAATAGACTTCCTCTCCATGTCAATCAGAGTAGCTCACTAGCACTCTTTAAGAGGAACCTGGATGACTGGATGGGAAACAGAAAATATACCCCTGGGAGCCCACCTGTGTCCCTGCTGGACAGGGAAAACAGGTGCTGACTTTGTGGGAACATGGATGAAATTCTTGGCTAGGCTTATAAGGGCCTCCGGGCCAATAGCCTAGTATTATCCTATGAATCTATGAACCTATGAACCTATTAGCTGCCATAGTATTTTGTAGTTTCTTTTTCTCTACCTGCTTCTCTTGTATCTTATTCTCTTTTTTTCACAGGATGTTGGACAGACTGGTAGGGTTTAAAAAGTTGGTGGCCTATGCACACACTTTATTAAATTCTGATGCACATGCTAAATGTGTGTATTGTCTAGGTCCTTCACATTTGGACACCACCTGCTCCATTTGTGAAGCCCTCAGCTAATGGGACATTATCAAGATATGAACTAAATTAATCTTGAAAGGGCTTCTTCCAGTCCCTGTGGGAGGGACTGCTCCTTAAGTTTGTTCAAAACCTTCCTTTTTCCCTTTCAAAAAATTAGCTGAAAAGACTAAGAAATGAAAAAAAAAACAAAGAGAAAGAGAAATAAGAGAGAGATCTAAAACCTCAAGGAAGAGGTAGCCAGACTGTACATCTTCTTTGGATCTGGCTTCTAAAGTCGCTAAACCTTCAGAGCCAATCCTTTCCTTGGATCTGATACTAATTGTATTCAAGACTCCTCTGAGGCTCTCACTAGATTTGGTTTCTCCTAAGCTCCGTTCACCAATTTTACAGGAAAAGCAGTATCATCATTACAGACCCCCCCCCCCCCTTTGTTGCTTCATCCTTCATGTCAGCCAGATCTTCCAGGAGCTTTACCAGAGTAGACATGGACAAGATGATGAAGAGAATTTTTCAGACTCAGATTCCATTAGGGGTTCTCCTAGCTCCAGCCACCACTGGGGTCAAGGGAATGTTTTTTTCCCCACATTCAGTAGTTGCTCCTTCTCCAATACAACTTCCACCCAGGACTGGTCTGCATCAGAACCTAGGCTTTATTCTTCCTTGATGCTGATGAGTTCTTTGATTCAGGTGACTCCTACCACTTTAGAGCCATCTGAGTCTCATGGCCAAATGATCAGCATCAACATCAACAGCGTAGATTTCAAATTTAGGTCTTCAGAGCCATTCCTCCTTCTCATAACCTCGGTGTTAAATAGTTCAGCTCTGATATCAGTCTCAGAGTCGAGCCATGCAGTATCCTGGGTTGAGCTTCCTTCAGGGGCTTCAGCTGCTAGAGCTTGGCTGCCTGGACTCATTTCTAGCTCAGTTTTCAAGGCTTTCAAGAAAATACTCTCTTATTCAAGAGAGAAGACTACCACTTAAAGATCCATACCTCCCTCAAAGAATCTCCTAGGGTCTGGAACCTACTCTTATTGTCCCATCAGAATAGCCAGTAACCAAAAGTCTTGCACTGGCTCCTGTGGAAGAGACCACCTCAGCTTCTAAGTCCTCCATTGAGGACGTGCACAGGTGGCATACTTGCAAAAGGAGGTGCCTGGATTCCCCTTAAGAGTCTGTCACCACTGATACTGACTTTGATGAAGGAGAAAGTTCTCCCAGATCCCCCCCTCCCCCTTGAGAACACTTCATTCAGAGAAATCCTTGAATTGCTTAAACAAAAAGGGGGATGGCCCTCCCAGCAGCTTTCTCCAGAAGAATAAGTTTTTGGTGAGGCTTTTAGTACTGGATCATCAACATATTGGGTAGTTCTGCCCACTGATGAGATAATATAACTTATCTCTAAACATGTGTGGAAGGAGCCGGACATAGCTGAACCCATCACTAAGAAATCAAATTTATTTATTTTACATTTGTTAACCGGGGGTGTCTGACTGAGCCGAAAAGGCCCTTTTTCAGCAGAGGCCCAGGGGGAAAAGCTCCACAAAGAAAAATTACAGACACATTTAGTTATTTAGGCATAATCAGTATACACACCAATTACAAGACACATGTTTTTACAGTGGTATGTGGCACATAAACAGTTACAGTGGAGAGAACAAACAAAAAAATATTAATTTTAAAAATAAAGGTAATTAATAGATTTGTGGTGTACAGTTGAAATTTGGAACATAGGTAGAATACATACATAGTACACAGGTACAGTACATACATTGTAGATTAGCCAGTGCTTGTGAGTAAGATTGAAAACTATTATAAAGTGCTCTAGATTTAGTATGTATATGTTATCTGCTTTCACTAGCCTGGGGAGCAATCATGGCACTGCCAACTTTGCTTGAGATGTTGCCTGATGAGGTCTTTAAAGGAGGCTTTGTGTGATGTGCTTTGAATGCTAGTAGGGACAGAGTTCCATTTTTTAGCCACTGAACTACTATATAGTGCATCTGCAAAGCTATTGTAGCTGTTGGTGACTTCTAGTAGTAGTTTGCTTGATGATCTAAGAGGCCTTTTGGCTGAGTGATGTTGTACTAGGTTTTTGAGAGCAGGACACTTATTGGGGAGGTAATAGATAGAATGACAGAGGCAGAGCTGATTGTAGGTTAGGAGGTTTGGCAGTTCAAGCCAGTGGAGCTGTCTCAAAGCAGTACAGTGAGTTCTATATGAGCAATTTGCAGCAAAGCGGGCAATTCTGTTATAGCAGGCTTCCATTTTGCTTAGTTCAGTTTTGTTGAGATTAGTCAGAATTGGAGATGCATAGAGTAGGGTGGATAGAAGTTGGGAGCGAGCAATGGCTGATCTTGTGTTGTTGGTAAGAAATGGTTTGATACGATAGAATGACCCCAGTTTGGCATGTACTTTTTTAATAGTTAAGTTGAGATGACTATCAAATTTAGGTGGGAGTATATGGTTATTCCCAATAGCTTAGCCTGTGCCACTGGAGTGATTGGAGTAGCATTTGGGGAGTAGATAGTGAATTGACTGTTAGTGTTTTTGTTAGAACTGGTTATAATCATAAGCTGAGTTTTCTTTGGATTGAGGATAAGTTGGGCTTTGGTAAGGTAGTTTTCAACGTCAGAGAATGCTAGTTCAGTTGTTTGCAGGAGGGTGGGAATGTTTTGTGCAGCACAGATTAAGGTAGTGTCATCTGCATACTGAATTATAGATGCATGCTGTGTGGAGGTATGGAGGTCATTTGTGAAGACTGTGAATAGTAGTGGTCCTAAGATAGAACCCTATGGGACTCCTATAGTTATGGGCAGCTGAGCAGAGAGATAATTTTCCCATTTCACAGCTTTGTACCTGTCAGTTAAGTAGCTTTGGAACCAGGTAAGAGTGGAATTTGATAGATGATATTGGTTTAGTTTTTTAGCAGGATTTGGTGTGAGACTGTGTCAAATGCTTTGGACATATCCATAAAAAGAGTTGACACTTGCAGGCCTTCATTTTTGAGACGGTTTACCCTGTCTGTGAAGCAGAGGAGAGCTGTAGTGGTACTATGGGCAGGTCTGAAACCATGCTGAGTATGTGACAGGATGTTGCTGTCTAGGAGATAGTTTAGCATCTGGGTATGGATGCATTTTTCTAGGATTTTGGCCAGGGGGGAGAGTAAAGCAATGGGTCTGTAGTTATTAAGTTCAGTGGAGGTCCCGCCTTTATGTATGGGTGTAACATAGGATATTTTCCAGAGTTTGGGCACATAGTTTTCAACAATTGATTTGTTTATGAGAGTGGAGACTGGGATAGCAATAGCATCTGCTGTGAGTTTCAAGAAATAGCTGAGGAGTAGGTCGGCTGCTGTTGACGAGGTTTTTAGTTTGGAGAGCATGCTTTTGATTGAAGTGGTGGAAACTGTTTTGAGGGTAAAGCTTGTATTAGTGTTATTGTGTTGGGGGGGATAGTGAGGAAGGAACTGTCCTGTGATACTAAGGATAGAATTGATTTCACAAAGTGGGAGTTGAATTGTGTTTCGATGGGAACTTTAGTCTCAGGGGTGGTTGGTTTGGGGGTAGCCTTTTGGGTGGATTTTAGTAGCTGGTTTACATTTTTCCAAAATTTTTGTGGGTTGTGTTGGTATTTAGTTTGTAATGTTGTGTAGTAGGATTTTTTGTCCAGCCTAATGCATTTTTTTGCACGGTTGCGCAGTTCTTGGTACTTAGTTAGGCTTTTGTGTTTCTTTGTTTTTTTGATAGTAAAGCCAGGCAGTGTCTCTGGACTTGAGGATTTGTTTGGTTTCTTTACTGAGCCAGGGGTTTGTAGAGGTTCTAACCTTGATTTTGCACAATGGAGCGACAGTGTCCAGGTGTTGTAGAAATGTTTTGTTGAAATATGCTACAGCCTGGTCAAGTGGGAGGGTTTTTAGGGGGGTCCAATCACAGTTACAGAGTAAAGTGTTGAGGACCTCAGTAGAGAATTTTTTTGTGTTTCTAGTGGATATATAGTTAGTGGTTTTGCATATGCTTGTTTTACTATGTATAAAGTATATTATGTTGTGGTCACTTAAGGTATTTGGGAGACTGCCTGTGTGAGGGTACAATGTGGGGTTGTTAGTTAGGACCCAGTCAAGGATGGATTGCCTTTTAGATTTTTTATCACATCTAGTTGGAATTTGGACTAGCTGCTGGTAGCCATGGAGATTTATTAGATTGCTTGGTGGTTCTGATATACAGGTGAACCAATCTAGGTTGAAGTCCCCCAGAATAAGGGTTTCTTGCGAGTATGTGGAAGAACACCAGGATAAGAAGTCTTCAAGGCTAGCAGGTGTATTACCAGGTGGAATATAGATCACAATTGTGGTGATGATCTTTTTAGGGTGAAGTTGAAGTTGTGAGATAAGTATGTCCCAATTATTGGGGGAGGGGTAGGAGTTTGGTAATTGACAGACAGTTAAGTTGGACTTGTACAGTAAGGCAGTTCCACCCCCTTTACGAAGTGGTCTGTCTTGTCTAATGATATTGTAGCCGGTAGGGAAAACTTCTGAGTTAGCTATGTTTTTATTTAGCCAGGTTTCTGTTAAAGCAACTATGTCTGGGGAGTAGTGTGCTATTGTGGCCTGGAATTCAGGTATTTTATTTTTGATACTTCTAATATTAATATTTAGCATTAAAAGATGGTTGGTTTTGCTGCTGTTGTTGATTTGCCCAGGGATGAAGAAAGTGGGGGTGTTATGTTCTGACATTTGTGTTGGAGCAGTTTGTGTTGGACAGGATGGATTTGGACCTGGGTTGGGATGGATATCCCCACTTATGGTGAGCCTGGAGTTAAAATGGTTATACAGATGTTGGCGCTTGGTGAGGAGTGTGAGAAAGTATTGTGTTTTTTTGGAGTAGGAATGAGAGCATATGTGTTTAGTTCTGAATTGGTCCGTTATGTAGTTCTTGAATAACTGTGGGCAGATATTATTATAATGTGTGGTGTCTGTATACGAGAGTGCATAATGTAGTGTTGTGCTATTAAGTTTAGGGATATTGCTAGAGTGATAACTTGTGGTGTTGTAAAGAATTATGGGAAGACAGACTAGACTTAGTTGTGTGATAGTCATGGTTATAAAGTTTAAGTTGTTTCTAGGTGGGGGTCTGAATAGGAATTATAGGGTTGCACTATATGTGGATGGGGAAGTAGTGTGGGTGATGTAAAAAATGCCTAGTGGGAATGAGAGTGATTGGGAGTATTTTGTGTGGAGCAAGTTGGTGTGGTATAATGTGATATGACTTGAGGAGATGTGATTGGTGGAGGTGATGTGAGGATGAGCTGTGGGTGTGGCTGTGATTACTATAAATGTAGAGGTAGTGGGGCGGGAGGGAAATAGGGGGCAGGGCAGGGGAGCGGAGAGAGCCCGAGCATTAGCGAGGGCGAATGGAGTGGGGCAGAGCCAAACAAGACAAGAAAAAAAAGTAAGTATTACTTTACAAATCTGAACACTTTTAAAACAAATTCCTGAGGTCTAATGGCTTACCGGCAAGCAGAATGTAATTGCTGAAGAGCACTTGTGTCCTGGTGGGAGACTAGAAATTTAAAGATGGCTCCACGCTCAGCAGGATTCTAATATATATTTTGTATTGGGGGAGGGAGATAGCATAAGGGGTGTAAACCAGGTGGAATGCAAAGAAACCAGAGAGGCAATCAGTGGAAATCCGTGAAGGCCTCAGAGGAGGGGGTAAGTAATAATTCAAACTACCTGTAAAGTGAAGGAGAGAAGAGACAGCAAAGTTTATTAAGGTTGGGAGTGTGTCTTCACATTGACTTGCTGATTAGTAACAAGTTTGTGCACAGATTAGAGTAGGGAGATACATTAGCAATGAAGGGGAATGTATAGAGATGCAAATAAACAGGTGGGCCTCCAAGTGATACAAACTAAGGCAGAAAGCACTGAGAGGGCTGCTTGATGGTTAATTTAGTCATAGGGATGTGAATTAAATGCATACTGTCTATTGGACAGTTAGGATTACTGTACTAGTGGGGGGGGGAGACACAAGGCTACAACAGTCAGTTTTATTAGCAAGCTGAGAACTACTAAGAAATACTGCTAATGTAATAGCTTCACTCTCATAAAATATACAAGTAGAATGCCTGGGTGGAATGACCCTGCTCTTGAGGCTCAAAATGTATATCCTTGTTTAGTTTGCAGTACTGATTCCTTCTTATACTGTATGGGTGGAGTGGTAGCCGCAGACTGCAGATTTGCTTGAGTGTGCTCTGAAGAGAGAGAGAAAAAAAAGAGAGGATGAAGCTAGTAGAAGGAGACAAAGACAGGTCAAAGGAAGTAATGAGGAGATAGGAGGGTGTAAAAGATACAAATCTGAGGATAGTGTGGATAAAACAGGAGAATAGATGCTACTGCTACAGTTTGAGAGTGCTTCAACAGTAACCACATCACAGTGCCATAACTTAGTTTGAAAACAGGTTAATAAATCATGCACAATACATTTATCAGCCAATTTTCCTGTGCATATAAGAAAAAGGAAAATGAACACAACAGCACTGCTGAAGCAATAGCAGAGACAACTGTAGTGCTAAATCAGTAAATACTGTTTCTAACTCCAAGACTAGGTCAATTAGATGTACATTACAGTTACAACAGCAGTTTTAGTAGCATAGAGACAACATAGCTGCAGTGGTAGTGTCAGTAAAAACACAATTCCTGAATAACAGAATCAACCAGTTAAATAAACAAATAAGCAGATCAGTAGTCAGTAATCAGAAAAATGAATACTAGTTGTATAGATCCAAATACAGCACAAAGTAAGTATTACATTACAAATCTGAACACTTTTAAAACAAATTCCTGAGGTCTAATGGCTTACCGGCAAGCAGAATGTAATTGCTGAAAAGCACTTGTGTCTAGTGTTGCCACCTTTTCAAATGGGCAAAGTGGGACATTTTTGGTACAAACATTAGATTTCACAGGCCGACACATACCCACGGTCAGTACAAAAGTTAGAACTTAATTTTTTTGCCTAAATAAAAGCTTATTCTTGTAGCATTTTAGTTGCTTATTCTGTTTATTATAACATTTAGGTATTTCTGATACAGAACTGTTTCATGCAACTATTACATAAAATATAGGAAATATTTTTGTCCTAAAATCTCAGGACATTTGCCATTTTTACAATTTTTTGTCAGGACACAACTGCCCAAAGAGGGACTGTCCCTCACAAAGTGGGACAGGTGGTAATCCAGCTTGTGTCCTGGTGGGAGACTAGAAATTTAAAGATGGCTCCATGCTCAGCAGGATTCTAATATAGACTTTGTATTGGGGGAGGGAGATAGCACAAGGGGTGTAAACCAGGTGGAATGCAAAGAAACCAGAGAGGCAATCACTGGAAATCCGTGAAGGCCTCAGAGGGGGTAAGTAATAATTCAAACTACCTGTAAAGTGAAGGAGAGAAGAGACAGCAAAGTTTATTAAGGTTGGGAGTGTGTCTTCACATTGACTTGCTGATTAGTAACAAGTTTGTACACAGATTAGAGTAGGGAGATACATTAGCAATGAAGGGGAATGTATAGAGATGCAAATAAACAGGTGGGCCTCCAAGTGATACAGACTAAGGCAGAAAACACTGAGAGGGCTCCTTGATGGTTAATTTAGTCACAGGGATGTGAATTAAATGTATACTGTCTATTGGACAGTTAGGATTACTGTACTAGTGGGGGTGGCGGGTGGGGAGGACACAAGGCTACAACAGTCAGTTTTATTAGCAAGCTGAGAACTACTAAGAAATACTGCTAATGTAATAGCTTCACTCTCATAAAACATACAAGTAGAATGCTTGGGTGGACTGACCCTGCTCTTGAGGCTCAAAATGTATATCCTTGTTTAGTTTGCAGTACTGATTCCTTCTTATACTGTATGGGTGGAGTGGTAGCCGCACACTGCAGTTTTGCTTTAGTGTGCTCCTGCTCTTGAGGCTCAAAATGTATATCCTCGTTTAGTTTTCAGTACTGATTCCTTCTTATACTGTATGGGTGGAATGGTAGCCGCAGACTGCAGATTTGCTTGAGTGTGCTCGCCAAGCAGAATGTAATTGCTGAAGAGCACTTGTGCCCTGGTGGGAGACTAGAAATTTAAAGATGAGAAATAAATTAGAAATAAGTTTCTTGTCCCTCCCAAGGATTGTCCCCATTGGAGCAAGGTTCCAGCCATAGATTCCATGGCAGTGGTGGCAGCCACCAGAAAAGAAACTAGCAGAAGAAAGTCCTTCTAGTTAACCACTAAATAAGGAGTCTCATGCATTTGACAGCAAGTCTATGCCTCATTTGCCTTCTTGGTGAGGCTATTGAATTATTTGGTACATGTTATACATTTTCAGAGAGATTTGATCAGGAGATATCCAACTCTCTCCAGTGGCCTTGACTGTGGACCAAAGAAAGTCCATTGATGTGCAGCTAGCTACTCTTCAGTCCTTGTCTAATGTATCTATGTGCCTTACCTCCAGTGCCACTGAGGATCTTTCTGCAGCTGCTGGCACAGGCATATCCATCAGTAGACATGCTTAGATGAGGGTCTATGCCTTTGTGGGACATTTTAAGATATCTTTTGTGACTGCCCCTTATGATGGGTCTACACTCTTTGGTCTTAAAGTGAAGAACACAATATCTAGAAGCGAAAAAGAAGGAAAATCTCTTCTTGCCATAGGGATCATATTTTGCACTCCTCAAAGGACCTTTCCTAGGAATCAAAAAGGAGGCAGGAAAATTTGGTTCCACAAATCCCAAGGATTTCACCAGAAACTTCTAGAGACAGACCCCCTCCTCCAAGGTAGAGGGGAATTCTTATAATGGACATTGCCCTAGAGGGAGAGATGGTCTGTAAAATCAAGGCTTCAGAGGACCTTTCTCTGAGAAGCCTTTTCAGTGCTCTTGAACAATTGACCCACTGCTCCCCTCTGGAGGAAGTTGGGGGTGCTTATTTGTGCATCCAACAACCTAGACCTCCATCACACATGACAAATGGGTGCAGGGGACAATAACTAGAAGCTACTTCATTCCCTTCCACAACCCCTCTTTAGCCCCAAAAAGACTTCTCAATGTTCTATCTTCTCAAAGAAAAACAGCCACTTCAGAAATAAGGAAGCTTCTAAACAATAGTCATCAAAGAGTTCCCACCAGATCAAAGAGGATCTGGAATTTATTCAAGGTTGTTTTTAGTGCCAAAGAAAAATAGGAACCTAAGGCCAGTTCCGGACCTAAGTTATTTGAACAGATTTGTAATAAAAACAAAATTCCATATGGTCACTGTACACTCTATTCTCCCCTGAGAGAGAATGACTGGATGGGCTCGACAGATCTTCAAATGTGTACTACCACATAAAGATGGGCAGACTGTCCAGGAAGTATCTTCACTTCCAGCTGGAAGCCAGTCATTTTTAGAGCCCTGCTCTTTGGTCTCACCACAGCCCCTCCAGGAGTTCACCAAATGTATGGCAGTAGTAGCAGCTCATCTCCAACTACACGGGTTCCAGGTGTTCCCTTATTTAGATAACTGGTTAGTCACTGTCTCTACCAGGAATCTATTCATGCAAGCCGTGGACTCCATGCTTCATCTGCATTCAGATTAGGCATTACAGTAACTCTAATGAAGTCCAAACTTCACTGAGCTCAGTCTTTAGAGTTTATAGGAGCTCATTTGGACTCAAGGCTCCAAATTGCAAAACTTCCCTGAGCAATGATAATATCCATTCATCATCCAGCCATAACCATCTTGTCCTGTCAAAAGCCACCAACAAGAATGATTCTCTATCTTTTAGGATCCGTGGCAGCTTTGATCACTCTACTTCCCTTGGCCAGGTACTACAATGTGAGTTCTACTGTGGACTCATAACAATCCAGTGATTGATAAAACAGCAACCCACAGCTTTCCAAGTATCTGTAATGAAGATTTGCAAAACACATTCCCTATGGTTTTTGGAGTCACCACACATTTCATAAGGATGTCCTTTCATCCTTCCCTCTCCCCAAGCTATGGCGACCATGGATGCTTCCCACTTGGGGTTGGGGGGCATTACCTGGGAAAGATGGTCCAAGGAACATGGTCATAATCAGAGGTCAGTCTTCACATCAGTGTATTGGAGTTGATAGCAGGCTTCCTAGTGTTGCAGTTCAGGATACTGTCCCCTCAGAAATTATATCTATCCTGACAGACAACATGGCAGTCATCTGGTGCATCAACAAACAGGGAGAAACCAGATCTTATCCATTATGTCAAGAGGCCACAAGAGTATGGCAATAGGAGACATCTCACTGCTATCTAAAAGCAATGCATATGCTGGGGAAGTCCAGTGTGTTAGTGGACAGGTTGAGCTGATCCATCCTTCTTCCTCATGAGTGGTGTCTCAATCCAGTAGTCATGAAGCAGATATTCAGCTGTTAGAGCCAACCTTTCTGTGATCTCTTTGCATCTCCCCAAAACACCAAGTACAGAAAGTTCTTTGCTCGGACTCCCCAGGGAAGAGTAATTGAGGGATGCTCTGACCCACAATTGGCCCCCAGGGCTGCTTTATGTCTTCTCTCCCACTCCTTTGATTCCAAAATTTTCAAGAAAGCACTGGCAAAGACTATCACAGTCATGGCCTCTTACTGGCCTTGGCAAGTATGGTTTCTCTTCCTCTGGCCTCATCTAGTACACCTCAGCCCCAGATATACTCTCTCACCTATCATGTTCACTTCATCTGGAAATTAAATCCCTCATGTAGACTGCATGGTTTCTCCAATTCCAGTGAGGGCTAGACAGTCCAGGTTTTCATCCTCGTTTGTTCATATACCGACTTCTTCCCAGAACTCTTCTACACATAAGAATTCCAAAAGCAAATGGAAAATGCTGTCCATCTGGACAGTTGAGAACAATCTTGATCCTTTTCGGCTCCTATTTCAGAAATCTTGGGGTTTCTGGCCTATCTGTTTCAAAATGGAGCCAGCTATTCCACTATTAAAGTACAGTTAGCAACCATACATTCCTTTTACACTGGTGAGAATCACATACCCAACAAACCAGTAAAATATAGAAAACCAAAAAAGCCAAAAAAGTTAGCAGGTAATCCAGAAAAAGCCAAGGGTATCCCAAAGTAAATAATGTCCTGAACGTAGGTTTATTTTTTAAAAAAAGCATACGTTTTCGCTACTGTGAAACAGTAGCTTCATCAGAGAAACTGACAAACAGTAAGCGCCAAACATTTAAACCTTCCATGGCGCAAGTACGTACCCACTGCATTGTTGAGACTAGCTAAAGCTTTTCAAGGAAGATTTGTTCTGTTACGGCCCTCACTTAGAAATCCAGACTCCCCTGGGATATTACTATTTTACTGCAAACTGGTCCTCCATTTGAACCTGCTGCCAAATCTGGTTTAAAATTTTTACCATAGAAAACTCTGTTCTTGGTTGCTCTTACTTCTGCTAGAAGAATTTCTGAACTCCATGCCTTGTCTGTAAAACCCCACATGTGGTATTTAAGAAAGACAGATTATGTTTGAGAAATAACCCTTCTTTTTTTCCAAAGTTGGCTTCTGAATCTTCTATCAAGCAATCTATAAATCTCCTTGTATTTTCCCAAAATTTAAGGTGAATACACATTACACTTACTAGATGTTTATAGTTAGTTAATATTCTGTTTACATTGGACAAAAGGCTTCAAGAACATGTATCAGTTATTTGTTTCTGACTCCCCTGTCAAGATGAGAAAGGAGGTATTGAAAATTACTCACTCTTGTTGGTTATCTGAATGTATATTTTATGTTTACAAAGAAAGGGGTTTACCACCGCCTTCACCTCCAAAAGCCCATTCTGCCAGATTAGTAGCTTTAACAGCCTTCTTTTCCAGCGTACTTCTTTAAGACACCTGTGCAGCCGCTACCTGGTCCAAGGTCCATACCTTCATGTCACATTATAAACTGAGTATACAGTCCAGATCAAAAGCTTATTTTGGTTCAGCTGTGCTCTGGAATATCCTTCCGTAAGACCACCCAAGTGTTACAGTAGCTGGGGACTGTGTCCTATACATTGAGGAATATACGAAAAAGACAACACTGGATACAAAGGTTATGTACTCAACATAATGATTGATCTATGTTTGCTGTTTATGTCTTTCCTCATCTTCCTGCCTTCCTTCCTTCCCCCTTTCATGTATTGTATAGTATTTGGCATTTTAACTCCTGGACTGCTCTGGCTGAATTAGCATTGGCTCCTAGAAGGTACTTATCAAGACCAAGCGTTCAGCTGTTTTTTTTTATTTCGGTCTTAGATGCTGTATACTTGTCTATTTTTTTCTTGTGGGCAAACTCAATCTGAAGTAGCTGGGCCAACACAGAGTATAATGGGTAAAGGGAGAAGACTGAGCACAGGATCCAAAGCTTGAAAGTGGCCAAAGTCAAATACGACTCAGATGCAAAGACCTATATGTTGAGGAAGGACAGAAACAGATCTATTGTTGAGCTGCATAACTTTCGTTTAAACCACAAACATATTAAGGAAGCAGTATCTAACAGTTTATGAAAATACAGTATGAACTTGTAGAGCGTCAGTAGAAGAAGGCATGTTATCTATCAAATCAGTGAAATCCCTCTGATTGTGCAGGTAATCCGTATCTGCTGCATACCTCACCTCTTCTCACCAGGTTCCCCTATTTATCCAGTGCCAAGTCCATTCCCTTCTTGTCCTCTACACACCATCCCAACTCATATAGAGTCCTACCACACAGTCCATGTCTGTGCCACCTGCTTACATACATCCTTTCTGTAATGTCCTTCATCCTACTTTCTCTCATGCTCCCATTTTACAGCATAATTCTTCTTCTTCTTGCTCTTCTTCAGAACCACTCCACCCACAAAATTTCCTATCAACTCACTTAAATGTTTTAGCCATGTTCCTTGTGTCCTTTTTTCTTCTAAGCTGTGGATGTCTGACAGGTATTAGTAATTTGACAGTATGTGTGAATTTGCAGATCCATGTGGGATAAGGAAATTTCTCTTTTCTCAGTGCATTGAAACAAGGTAACTGCAGATGAGATTTTGCTGTTGCCTAATAACCTTGGTGCTGATTATATAAACTATGGGGAAAACAAATCAGTTTGAAAAACAAGTTGCAATTTTTGACTTTTCCAAAGACTAGCCTATGCTCAGCTGGCATGCATCTTATACAGATGGTGTAACCTGTTCTCAGACCTAGTCATTTCTCACTGCCCATACTCCAGTTGCATTCTTTTATACCTCTTAAAGCAGTATGATATTCTTGTACAGAAAATCCTTCAGAGCTGTACATGGTGTTGCAAGTTAAGCCTTATTAAGGCTCAAATAAATGTGATATTGTCATCTTCCCCGATATAGTATCTCTGGCCATGCAATTACAGCTTTGCTGGTTTTATAATATATAGTTGTACATTGACTAGAATGCTTCAATCCATCATTGGTACTGAATAAGTTTACCCCCTCCCTTCTTGCCACAAAGACTTTTTTTTGTGCACCTCTTTATTCTTTTGTGTGGGAGATATGCTGTTTGCTGATTCAAATTTTGTTGAAATGGGAATTGGCTAGTCTATTCTGTCAAATCACTCTTTAGTTGAAACCTGTCCATTTGAAACAGTAAGTCTACATATCAGAAGGGATAAGGAAGTTTCTCCTTACCCCCACTGCTGTTCAAAATCAGTGTTCGTATCTTTAAATATGCTGGGTGCAGGGGCTGCAAGGGCTTGTCTTCTGCAAAAATGTCTGCTTTCAAGTTTTTTTTCTGACATTGATATTTTGGAAGTTCAATGTTTTTTCATTAATGATTAGCCATATATCCCCTTTGCAGTGCCCTTCTTCATTGCTGTATGAGACCTGATTGCTGTATCTTTCTTCTGTCCTTGCTCCGTTTCCTAGGTATGATTTAACTTCTCCAGCACCAACTGACTCCAGTATCTCTATAAAGTGCACTTTCCGAGTTTCTTTCTTTCTCCATGTTTATCCCACAGCAACCATCTCATTGTCTGAAATATTATACTCTTGAAGTTCAACAGCAAAGCAGCAGACCTGCTTCTGGTTCTTTGAACATGGTTATGAAACATCATGAAAGGGATATTATTCTGCAGAGTTTCAGCAATCAGTATCACTACAGTCCATCCTGTAAGGTAGTTGAACATAACATCACATAGTGCAAGTCAGTAATTGTGCTAGATCACAATACATTGGGAACTGGGGTTTTGCCCATTCTCAGCTGTAATGTGATTTCAGAGTTGGTATACATAATTAGCAGGGGGTGGGACACAATTCCTCCTACTATTTGCAATGTTGTTATACTCGTCTATCTTGCAGTTTGATGTTCTGTCCTTTCAATAATTTAGGTTCAATGTTATTAATGCCAACATTTTGGCTAGTTGATGTTCTAACACAGATCCATTTTAGCCATTTCACAATGGATAAGGAACAGGTACAGGATATTCCTTGCCCTTGTAAAATATGTAACCAACTGCTGTAGCTCTACCCATTAGAGATGCTCTTTCATGGCACAGCCCATCCTCAGAAATTTGAAATTCAACACCACAGTCACCTTTCTCTTTCTTGTTCCCTGTCAATGCCAGTTTGGCAATACTTTCACTCCAGCTGGAACAATGAGTAATGCACTACCTTGTCAAACCTCTAGTAAAACATTGTAGTCTTAATGTATTATCTTCAATTCTTTACTCTGCTGTTCCTTCTTCCATAGCTCATTCAGCTCCTACCTTAGCATAAGCGGTTATTCAACCAGTTCTCCATCTACTTTTGCCAGTTTAGCTCGTATCTGGGAAGAAACAGTTCTCAATTCTCAACCATTCCCCTAAATAACTTAAGGTTTGGTTAATACTGAATATATCTATCTATCTATCTATCTATCTATCTATCTATCTATCTATCTATCTATCTATCTATCTATCTATCTATCTATCTATCTATCTATCTCAGATAAGCAGGAAGCAAGGAAATTTACTTACCCAAAGATCTGTCATACAAGGACAGAACCTTCGTATCACTCTTGCTTTCTATTTTCAACTCACTTTCTGCTCATACTGCTACATTGCCACCTTTTAGCTCCTGCAGTATCACTTAATCCATCCAATTCAGTGTCCCAGAATCTGAGTACAATAGCTCTAACAGAATTTCCACCTTCTATCCCACCACGTTTAATCCTGTTTCAATCTGTTTCAACTTCATATTTCATAATAGCCAGCTTTCTTGAGCCCTTATTCACCTTCAACATCCCTGTGTCCTCCACAGTAGGTTCAATATACCTGCAATACTTTTCCTGTCTCTATAAAACTGCCAACCCTCCAATTGCTATCCTGTCTACTTTGTGATTATTACTTCTGCATTTTTTCTCCTTATCTGCAACAAAGGTTGAATTCCCATGTATCATTTCTATGTTCTCCATACATACAATCTTTTGTTATTTTACTCTTTGTCATTCAGACTTTTACAACATTTTTCAGACCTTTATACCTCTTACTGGCACATTACCTTCTCCTATATCAGCTGTCTCCTACCCTGTTTTAATTTCATTTATTGTCTCTTAATGTCTGTTCTATAAATTCATACATATACAACACAGTCTTCCAATAAAAATTAAGCAATCATTAAAAAGAAAGGCAGTGAGTGGTGCTTCAACAACTTTGGTCTAAAACAGTGAGTGATTTTAATGATGTAAATCCTTATTCAAAGGTACATTCACTAAATTCACCTGGTCAGTTATTAATGGTATAGTAATTTACAAAATGAGATTCATAAACATATTTATAAATTCTAAATACAACATAAACATAAAAGGAAAAAAATAGGCACACAAATGTATTCCATGATTCTTGTCCACTCCTTTCCCATGTTTGATTGGCATTTACCAAACACTCTTCAGACTGGCAGGTTATTCTGTTTAATACTCTCAGAAGGCACTAATTTCACTGCAGTCCTTTTGTTTTTAGGTGATCAACTGTAATCAGGTAAGTTGCCAGTCCAAACTGCTGTCTTCTTTTCAAAACTGGCAACACCTGTACATCATTACATCATTTTTAAATCACATAAGATATTTTTACCTTAACAATACGCACCAAGGTTGGCTTTATTCCAGATATCTGATTTAATAATTCATTTTATGTATATACTAGAAACTATCTAAATACAAATTTATGCCACGAATATTTTCTGCTTATGTTACTTTAACAATCACTGGGTAAGATTTAGATTCCTACTTCCTAGTTATTGCTTTCTTAGCAACTGTCATTATCAAATTTACTAAGAAAAATTCACTTTTTGTCAGTATTGGCCATCGTATCATAGAAGCATTAGTGACTTAGCAATGATCATTGCCTTAAATAGTAATTTTTCCAGTAATACTTGCAACTCCAGTTAAATCTCTAGCAGGACCAAAATATATACTTCCACATCCCATAAGCCCTGTATCACTGCTCCAGCAGGCAGGATCTGCCAGTGGATACATCCTTTGCAACCTTGCTGGGGTATAAAAGTTTGTATAAGCCCTTCCTAGCTTAATGGCATATCTTTACAACTGGCTAAAGTCACTAATGTCTCTATGATATGACTAATACGGTCTATATTAGAACACTGAAGTCTTAAAACTTCAAATGTTCTAATATCGACCCCTATTCAGTGAACACTTAAAATATCGAACATGCAGAACAGCAAATTTTTTACCAGGGAAAAAATTTGCTGTTCCGAAACACACACACACAACACAAGCACACCAAATAAAAACAGCAATCCACACACATACACTTAAAATCCTACATCTAACCCTACACTAAACTGTACATACACTACTATCTATCCACTTACCTTACCCAAACCCTAACCCTAAGGTCCGTCACTATTGCACACTCACCTCACCCGTGTCCTAACCCTAACTCATCTACCCTGCCCTAACTCTAACGTCTGTTACAATCGCACACTTACCTGACCTGCACCCTAACCCTAACTCACCTAACCCGTGCCCTAACACTCACATCCACACAATCACACACTTACCTGAACCCAATCCGTAACTTTCCACCACAGTGCTGAAAATAGCGAAGCGACAGAAATGGCCAGCCAAATTCTTCCCCTAGGAAAAAATTTGGTGTTCTGCAGCTTCGCTATTTTCAGTGTTCATTGAATAGGGGTCGATATTAGAACATTCGAAGTTTTAAGACTTTGGTGTTCTAGTATAGACCCGACTAATAGAGTACCCCCAACTTTATATATCTATTTTAATTCTATGTCTTTGATACAGATTTGATGCTTTTTTCTCAATACCTCACGTTCCAATTCTCTCAGCACTCTAAACACTCTACTTACTGATATCTTAGCCACTGGCTGGTCACCCTTAACTTCTACCAAAAACAATACCAAGGCATTTGGTGTCCTCTCCTTGAGTGCATTTAGACAAAGAATTCTTGTGGTACACAGCATCCCTTTAAATTTTATGGTTAATGGAATTTTTAAGATGAGCTTTTGTCTTATTTGATTCCAAGCAACCCAACATCACCACATCTCAGTAAATCCTAGTACATTAGCCTAGTGCTTATTTCTTTCCAGAATCTCAATATCCCCCTTCAAGTCATAGAGGCTACCAATTCACTTGCCTCCCCTACTATTATTTTTGGCACCCCTGCATCCCACAGATATTCCTTCATTTTTTTTCTCACATTTTTTCCATTTACTGTCTGCAGTATATAAAATCTCATAATAACACCTTAAGTAATTATCAAGTTCCTGATCACAGGAGCCCAACAATAGTTTTTTGCAATTTCTCTTGTTGCTATTGCACTGCCAGTGCCATTTTATATGACGGAGATTTATAAAAAAATGCACCTCTGAGAAGCTAAACTGAATTTCTTATCTGATATATCCTATGCTTCCCATTTAATGTTTCCAAAATGCCATAGTTGCATAACAGGTAATGCATCCTAACTCTGACACTAACAAACTCTTCAACTTCACCTACTCTTCTCTACTTATTCTATACTCTTCCTCCTAGATTTCTTTGCTTCTACAAGCACTCTTGCTCTAGTCTTCCAGGATCATAACCTCAGTGGTTCACCCACACTGTTCCCATAATCCACACTGTAATTATACCTCATGGCCCAGAACAATGGATACCTTTGAAATCATATCTACAGTCCTAATAGAATTATATTGACTTCAGTTTCTGTATTTAGTTCATTTAGTTACCATTGTTATTTATAACTTATTTGTTTTTTACTCCACTTGTATAAAACTATGTAATTGTGTGCATTTCACCCAGACTGAGACTGAAAATGACCCACTGGAATCAAATAAAATACAGTGATTTCCCCATTTCACTTTGGGCTGTTAAATTACCTCCTCTTAAGTGGTTTTCTAAGCTTTTTTTATCTTTGCTTTTAATTTTTAATAATAATTTTCCCCAAGGGCATGTACCTTTACTTCTTTCATCACTTCATTTTTTATCTTTTTCCATCCTTTAGATATCAATTGTGTGCCTCCATTAAAATAATTTATTGTTCTCAGTAAGAGCTATTTACACTAATAGGTTCAAAGATTCACAGGTAGGTACTAGGCTATTGGCCCTAGGGCCTATATTAGCCTAGCCAAAAAGGTACCCTGGCTTTCACCACCCAAGAAAATTATTTTCCTGTGCCCCTGTTGAGCAGAGCCACATAGGTGATCCCCGGGGTGAATTTCCTATTTCCCATTCAATCATCAAGATTTTCTTGAAGAGTGCTAATGAATTGCTTTGTTTGATATAGATAGGTAGTTTGTTCCAGAGTATGGGAAGTCTCTGGGACAGGAATCTATCCCTGCAGCATGTTCTGTTTTTTGTAGTGACAAGGTTTAGGTCCCTAGAGCATGTAGCTCGGAGGGATTGGGATTTCTTTAAGTGGAACATGTCCAACAGCTCTAGGTTTGACATAGCTTTGTATGTTAGGCAAAGGTTGCCTCTGAGTAGGTGATATGCGACGGAGTAAAGCTGGAGTTTTTTGAGACGGTCTGCATAGGGCATCTGTTTGAGGCTGGTAATCCTCTTTGTGAGGTATTTCGGGGGCCTTTCCAGTTGTTGTAGATGTCTTGTGAAGTACATACAAAAAGGGGCATTGTACTCTATAATGGGTCTAAATTCTTATTTTTTATGCATTAAACAGGAAACTTTTGATGTTGCTCTGAACTGAGAGACATATTTCCCTGTAGATTTCACAGCTGGATGGATAAAACTATTGATGTCAAATATGCATGCTTTGTCAAGATATATATGTTATCATCTCTAGAACCCGATCTATATTTCTCTGAAAAATAAGAAGGATGTGGTGCCCTGTGTGCTATGTAGGATGTGGGACCTACTGTGCTGTTGAAAAAGCATAGCTCAGAAGTATAATTCTTGTGTAGAGCCCAACATATCTCCTTGCTCTGGGAGCTTGAACCACTCTTGAGCTACCTCTATTAACTTTGATATATATTACTACCCCCAGTCACTCATATAAATGGTTACATCTTCCTACAGGATAACCAGCATATCCCTTGTGTCTCTAAACTCTGTATGTGACAGATGTGGTGGATCTATTTTCTTAGCTGGGTTGTTTGACCCATTATCATTCCATGTAAACAATATTATAAAAGTCCTAAGATAAAAATTATACCTTCTTCATCTTCCTGTTATTAGTACCCCAAATTTTGTCATAGCTTCAGACCATCAGATTAATTTGACTTTGTTAAAATTAATACCTCCAAGTATATCTTTTAATTTAATTCAGACATGACAACAAATAACTAAGTTTTGTGAATAAAAATTATGCGCTTCAAAAATACATACAAATTTAACCAAGTCAACGTATACATACTACTGTTATCAACTTTTATTAAATACCTTCAAAACAATGATTAATATTGTATAGCAGACTTAATCTCCTTTTCTGTCTTTAAAGTTTTAGTCTGATAACAAAAGTTGTCAGGCATCCTCATCATCTCCAACTCCTGGATAGCTATTTGAATCCTAACATTGAAGTACATCATACTTCAATACATATAAGATGACTCTCCATTGTCAAAGTATAGACAATTAATTACTTCAGTTTTACATTATTTACAAAGAACTATTAACAGTCACTGTAAAAGTAAAAGAATGGTTAGGCACTAACCTCTTAAAAATATTTACATTATTTGAATGGACACCATATAAAAATATAAAAGTATAAAGTAATATCATGTTGGTGGTTGTCAGAAGGCTTTTGGGATTTAAGGAAATTACGTTGTGATTTTTGCATGCATCTGATGAAGTCTGTATTTGTGGAGATGAAAATGTGGTGATTCTGTTAAAGTGGTTATGTGTTAGTGTTCATTAAAGTTCAGTGTGGCTTTATTATACTGGCTGTCTCCTTCCTTAGTGCCTAACTCCTTTTTTTACATTTCAGTGTTTTATTTTGGGCACTATTTCTTCTGGGTTTTGTGGTCACTGTAAAAGTAACTAATAAACTTCATTGCATGACCAACTCAAAACTTAAAACTGAAGACTCAACAAACTCCACTGGCAGCGATGAATATCCACAGACAAAAAATAAATTTTCAAGTGCTTTCATTCTTTAATTTCATTAGAACTTCATCAGAAAAAAATCTAAACTAAATCAAAACAATTTTAAATAACCCTCTAAAAAGGTCAAATGATCAATCAGACAATAGAAACTTGCAATGGCTTACATCACACTTAAACCAAATTAAAGGAACATTGACTAAATATTAATATACAAAGACTGTCAACTAATAAATGTAAAAAAATAAATAAAAATTAAAATATAATGTAAAGTTCTAATGAAATTAAAGAACAAAAGAGCATAAAAATGAATCTTTTGTCTATGGATATTCATCACTGCCAGTGGAGTTTGTTTGAGTCTTCAGTAATAAACTTCATTCTTACATTGCACAGGTAGCCTAAGCAGTTTGTATAAATCCATCAAAATAAACCTTATTAACAGCATCAGAAATTATACTCCAGATATACACCTATGGAATGAAATTGTTCAACTTTAATCTTTTGTACAGTGAAGACCATTGATTATTTGTCTTAGTCCAAAAGCCTGCTTCACTGTCTATATTTTATATGACAACAAATATTTATTTCCATATTAATTGTGCTAGTAGAGTTTCTGCTTGAAAATTAAATTGTGATTACATGTGCAATTGGGGAGAATTAGAGTCAAGTGCAAATTTTACTCATGCAATCACTTCCATAGTCATTTTTTCAGTATTCGGTATTACAAGGCTAATACGCAGTTATAAGCATCTCAATGCCCCAAATTGCACATCCTATTGGTTACTTAGAGCTTATGAGCTTACATTTTGACATTCATTGTATTTGACAACCCATACTAAAATAATAAAATTCTACGTTTGCCTTTTATCAGGTTCCCAGCAAGAATATTTATTTGTAATGCCAAAAAGCCCAAATACTTATTAATCAAATGTTACATAGAAACCAAATTTTCCTGGTGTACCTTTAAGTTAAAATGCTATTTTATTCCACAAATGTGCATCATGATGCAAAACATCCACTTTTGCAAGTTAAACCAGGTATGAAGATAATTTCATGCCTTTCATATAATCATTTATGGCATTCAATTAAATTTGTAAGCATTACATTTTTTAGTTTTTTCTTTCCCTAAATTTTCCTTACAATACCAATGGGAAACCATACTTACCTAGCATAATTAACTATACCCAACCTAAGGCACCTGCATGGATTTCCACGTGAATCTCATTTAGAAATCCTTTACTTCTGGAACAAAATAATATGGTCTCAAATAACCATTTAGCACTGCCAATAGTTATGCAACATGCCCAGTTTTTGCTGCCCAGAACCCTTCAAACTGCTACAGAAATGGCTAATGATGAATCAGAACAAATCCAGTCAAAAATCTCTATCATCAGATCTCTTTAACAGGTGCTTTTCCACATGTGCCACCTGCCACATAACTCCTAGGATTTACTTCTAACTACCTGTCACATAACTCCTGGTACTTACTTATCACTATCAGCTATTCTAGATTTAGGTAGGGATGGGTTTGGCACAACAGTTAAAGTCTACACCTCACAAATACTGGATACAGGGTTTGATTCTGAAATCAGCATATTGTATAGGCTTAAAATGACTCTTCAAGGTAGTTAGCCTAGTATTCACCTCTGAACCTATTTACAATTTCTCTGCTCAAAGTTTTTGAAGTGCTTTACCTAACTTTACTTGTATTCTCCCTTCTCCATCACCAAACAGCAAAAAGTATTCCTTATCAAAGAATCATTGAGGTAGCGCAATATGTGAAAAAACATATGTACTGTTATTTTATATGCATACCACTCATAAAGTGCTACATTATTGTCTTGTTTCATAAAAGGTTCAGTGACAAATAACATAATCTTTAGTCACACATTGAAGACCTAATGCTAACTCAATTCCTCTGGAATCATTTTCCAGCTGCCATATCTGCATCTTGCCTTTGCTGCATTCTATATTTGAAGATGGGAAATTCTTCTTGCCCTGCTAACTGTCTCTGCAGTCTTTCTCTCTGTTGCTCGAAATCTTTAACACCTCCATTTTCCTCTATTACCAGACTGACTTTCACTTTCTTGGGTCAGGAATGGGGCTGCCATTTACCTACCTGAACTCATTCTGCTACACACAGTTTAAGGCATCTTGAGCATTAGTAAAGGTTTTAGCCCCCAGTGGAAAGAAAATCTTGAAAAAAGCTGGGGTGAAACATCCTGAAATTCAGTTTCTTTACCTTGCATTCATTCATAGCTGCTAAGATTTTAGCTAATTTTCAACAATACAATAAATTCAGCTCAAGTACCCATGAAGCAGTTGTAAAACAGTTTTATTCCATGCAAAAGTAAAATGCACAAGCTTTCGCACATGTATACTTTTTCAGTACTTTTAATGATTATGAATTGAAAAGTCATTTAAAAAAATGTTGTTTTCCTCCTAGCTTTAAGATTTTGCCTGATTCCCAGACTAAAGACATGATTTGGTGCTTTGAAGAATAGGTCCTGAATATCATCAAAATATATTGAAGTTGTCTGGCTGCCACCACTGGTCTTGGGCCAAACCATACTGTGTGTTGTTTTCATTTTTGATATGGTTTATGTGCATGCCAATCTATATTGCTAACATATTCTTCATATATACATGACAAAGTCTCTCTCTCCCCTCTTCTTTCTTAAGAACACCATTTACATGGACATTCTTTCTCTGAGTTCCGTCCTCTTGATCGGTTTGCCTGTTTTTGAGCATTTCTAACTTCCTCTCTAAACCAACAAGCTGCCTTTTCATTGCCTTGTTCTCCTGCTGCAAGACCAAAATGGTGTCTGAATTGCCTTTCAGTATCTCATTAATTTGACTTTTTTGAAAATTTCCTGTATAAAATTAACAAATTTATTGTTAAACTTTTTTTTAATATATGTCAAGAATGCCTCTAATGATGCTTTTGTAACATTACTGGAATAAAGTATATCTCAACTTTCTTAAAGTGATTTGTCACTAATCTTATCTTCATGGTTGTTTTATTGTTATGCCTCCTACTGTGGTATCACCATAATTGTTTTATGATTTACCATAATTTTCCATTTGTTCTGTTATTTTTCATTGTCTGATGTTCAACCTCTCTGTAATTTTCTGTGGAATGCCCTCTGACCTTTGATGTTACCTAAGGCATTCCACTAAAGCTGATAGCTCAGTGCATGAAAGCAGTTCTGAGAACTAGGGTGTTTATTCTAGTGATAGCAGCAATGTCCATGTAACTGGTTTAATTTGTGATGTTGGAATTCTAAATCTTTACAAAGACTTTCCTTATTTGAGTTGAGCAGAAAGTTCCAGTGACAGAGATGTTGATGTTGATGAGGTTGTGTGGACTTCTCCTTATCATAATGAAAGGCATTTGGGAAATCACAAAAAGTGTAGGTTCTACTAAGAAATAAATAATTTATTTTAGCTGTTCATTAATAAATCAAACATATATATTTTTTTCTAAACTGGTGGCTACATTACTTTCATTGTGTGGTCGCACTTGCTGTTATTACTGTTGCTTTACAGTGGTATACTGTTGTTTTTGTTAATGCGTAAAGTCACAGTATATGTAAGTGTTTTGGTATGGAATGTACAAAAGGAAGTTAGGGATTGGTATGGATCTGTTTGAAAATTAGCTATAAATATGAAATTAGGAACAAGAACATTAATGATCCTCATGGAAGATATACACACAAACACACACACATGCACACACGTGGCTGGTGTTGGGCAAAGGAGAGCAATTTGATGCATTGTTTCGGTGCTTATGTATGTAATGTCAACTGTTTTTTTTTTTAATTTCTGAAGAAAGTGTAGCATGAAATTGTAGGAGAGGCATGCAATATCAACTGTTTTTTTTTTTAATTTCTGAAGAAAATGTATTATGAAATTGTAGGACAGGTATGTAGTTTAGTTTACAAGGAACAAAAGCTTATTCCTGAAACTACTTGGATGGTGATAGACAGAGCAGGAATGTTGATAGTGGTGATAATAGATGACGGGGCTATACTGTGATGTGCACATGGGAGTCATGAAAAAAGTATGAAACGGTAATGTGTTAAAGTTCTGTGCACATGTATGTGTGCATGTGTGAGTATGGGTGTGGGTGTGTATCTGAAAACCCATTCAGGAACATTCTACGTATTCTGGACAGTTGGGAGGTATGCACAGAACAACTAACATCATATCTTATCTTAGACTCCTGAAAACAATACATAAATCAGTAACTATTTCCACAAAAACAAAACACACCATTCATTCCATTTTTAAAAATGAACTGCAACAAGCATGAAGCTGCCAATGATACAACACATAGATACGACCTATTTCACCATTGCACAAACTTAATGGTCACTCCTTGAAAAGTAGTGCAGTGAAAAATAATAAATCACCCAGTGCAGTATTTATTCCAATACAAAACTGAACATTCATGCATTTACATTATTTTTATCCTGTCACAGCTGAAGCCCAGGAAAAACTAAGACCAAGTCTCTGAAAAAGGCCTGTGATGCTTCAGTATTTACAGCTCTACTCTTGCACTGTTAACTTAACATAACATCATGCTGGGAGCGAAGTTTCAGAAAAACGAGTTTCAGGATGCCAACAGAAGCTCTGTCTTGACAGATTCATGTAGGAAACAAATAATTCCACCAAAGAAAACACATGCAACAGTTACCAAGTCAAGAATAAAAGGCAAGCACAGAGAGACCACGTTCCTGTTAAAACATGTAGCATAAAAATAAAAACCTTGTGTACAGGAACGTGAGGGCTTGTAAAACTCAACACTGCTTGTTCGCAAAGTCACAAAAATACTGCATTCCTCTGCAGACACCAGCAAGTAGTACTAAGCAGCAATGGCAAATAAAAAGCAAAACCAGAAAGCAGTCCACAACGTCCAAAACGATAAAAAACCTTCTTTATTGCATGCAGTAGTAAGCGCTTTCACCAGAATGGCTTCCTCAGACTGTAGCAGCATACACATCACACAGTCATTAAATAGCTTCAACAATTAACAACAGGGTGTTGTTCAAACCAATTAATTAAACAATAAAATATTCATGAAGCTTCTACTATAAAAACATCCATTATGAAACATAGATAAAACAACAGTTAAAAACAAGCAAAAGTGACTGTTCAAAAAATAATAAACTATATTATATATATTATTTTGTATTTAATTTTATTTATTCACAGCTTTACCTAACTTCCTTCTTTTCAAAAAAGGTTGTAGACTAACTTTATCATTCAACCCAGGGGTTGAATCAGCTCTACATCTTATAATCCATCTGAGTTCCATCTCAAGTGTATAAGCTTCCACATCCCCACCCCTCATAGTATCATGAATAATCTGTAAGACAAAAAAGGTAAAGGAATGTGTAGTCCCTGCCTGTATCTGATGTTTCGCTAGTGCATTAGTAATATCACCTATTCTCATTTTATAAAGATGTTCCCTAATTCTCAACCTCAACTGCCTATTGGTTTTGCCAATATAAAACGCTTGGCAGGCAGTGCAACTAGCGAGATAAATCACATTTACTGACCTACAATTAGTCCCTGTGGAAAAGAAAAGATTTGTCCAGTGACAGGCTGTACAAATATATTACTATTGTTAATAAAACTACACTGATTACAACTACCACATGCAACCGTATTAAAATTCGACGTCATGTACCTCACATCTTCCTTATGACACAACATACTTTTCAAGTTCATCTTATTCTTGTATGTGTATCTAGGTCTTATTCCTACTAATTTAGAAACATCTTCATCTACAGTGAGCACATCCCAATATTTTTCTATAATATATTTTATATTGGTTACATCACTAGTATAATAAATAGGTACATTCACTGTAACATTCGCCTTATGTGCCTGTCCTTGTGTAACTAACTCCTCGGCCTTAAAATTACTAGAGAAATAAGGGCAGGCTCTAGTTCCTCTCAGACTATATGTGTCAGTCAAAGCCTTGTTTATTTCCGCATCCTTATAAGACCTCTTCAACAACATGGTTCTTAAATTCTCAGCTTCAACCATAAAGCCACTATCAGAGGGATTCAGTCGGGACGCCCTCATGGTCTGCCCCTTTACAACATTTTCATCTACATCCAAAAAAGAAATATAACTCCTTGAATAACTCATGGTAGGATAAAAACCTACATAATCCCCCGATGAGACCGATAGTGTCAGGACAGGGGTGGTTAACACAACCTTTCTCATTGTTCGTTGAACGACATCTTAGACCAGTAGTTGAAGCTAATGTTAATATCTTAAAAGATAGCAAACAGTTTTTAGTTAGTTTGTATGAATGCATGACTAAATTTGATGAAAGGAAAGAATATTTCTTGGTTACCTTGGATGTAGTCAGTTTATTTACTATGATCCCTAATGGTAGTGGAGTTGAAAGTGTACAGGATTATTTGAAGAAATACACGACCATGGATAATAGTTTGATTGAGTTAATAGCTCTGTTCTTGGAAATTATTTTGGATAACAACGTGTTTGTTTTTGCAAAAGAGTTATTTATCCAGAATGATGGCGTAGCTATGGGCACGTCATGTGCCAATAGCTACGCCAACGTTGTCATGGCTGAATGGGAGAATGCAGTATTGCTCCCCAGTTCTGAATTTCAGCAATGTGTCCCTTTTTATAAGAGGTTCGTGGATGACCTCTTTTTAATTTGGGATGGTAATGAGGAACAGTTACTACAGTTCAAGAGCTTTATAGATAGCACTACTAGTTATCTTAAATTTACCATGAGTTATTCAAGGAGTTATATTTCTTTTTTGGATGTAGATGTTATTAGATTAGACAATGGACTAGTCAATACATCGGTACATAGGAAAATGTGTTATAAAAATACTCTGCTCCATAGAACAAGCATGCATCCACTACATGTATTTGAAAATATTGTAAAGGGGCAGACCATGAGGGCGTACCGACTGAATCCCTCTGATAGTGGCTTTATGGTTGAAGCTGAGAATTTAAGAACCATGTTGTTGAAGAGGTCTTATAAGGATGCGGAAATAAACAAGGCTTTGACTGACACATATAGTCTGAGAGGAACTAGAGCCTGCCCTTATTTCTCTAGTAATTTTAAGGCCGAGGAGTTAGTTACACAAGGACAGGCACATAAGGCGAATGTTACAGTGAATGTACCTATTTATTATACTAGTGATGTAACCAATATAAAATATATTATAGAAAAATATTGGGATGTGCTCACTGTAGATGAAGATGTTTCTAAATTAGTAGGAATAAGACCTAGATACACATACAAGAATAAGATGAACTTGAAAAGTATGTTGTGTCATAAGGAAGGTGTGAGGTACATGACATCGAATTTTAATACGGTTGCATGTGGTAGTTGTAATCAGTGTAGTTTTATTAACAATAGTAATATATTTGTACAGCCTGTCACTGGACAAATCTTTTCTTTTTCCACAGGGACTAATTGTAGGTCAGTAAATGTGATTTATCTCGCTAGTTGCACTGCCTGCCAAGCGTTTTATATTGGCAAAACCAATAGGCAGTTGAGATTGAGAATTAGGGAACATCTTTATAAAATGAGAATAGGTGATATTACTAATGCACTAGCGAAACATCAGATACAGGCAGGGACTACACATTCCTTTACCTTTTTTGTCTTACAGATTATTCATGATACTATGAGGGGTGGGGATGTGGAAGCTTATACACTTGAGATGGAACTCAGATGGATTATAAGATGCAGAGCTGATTCAACCCCTGGGTTGAATGATAAAGTTAGTCTACAACCTTTTTTGAAAAGAAGGAAGTTAGGTAAAGCTGTGAATAAATAAAATTAAATACAAAATAATATATATAATATAGTTTATTATTTTTTGAACAGTCACTTTTGCTTGTTTTTAACTGTTGTTTTATCTATGTTTCATAATGGATGTTTTTATAGTAGAAGCTTCATGAATATTTTATTGTTTAATTAATTGGTTTGAACAACACCCTGTTGTTAATTGTTGAAGCTATTTAATGACTGTGTGATGTGTATGCTGCTACAGTCTGAGGAAGCCATTCTGGTGAAAGCGCTTACTACTGCATGCAATAAAGAAGGTTTTTTATCGTTTTGGACGTTGTGGACTGCTTTCTGGTTTTGCTTTTTATTTGCCATTGCTGCTTAGTACTACTTGCTTGTGTCTGCAGAGGAATGCAGTATTTTTGTGACTTTGCGAACAAGCAGTGTTGAGTTTTACAAGCCCTCACGTTCCTGTACACAAGGTTTTTATTTACATGCAACAGTTGCCACTACAATAAGTGATACTGCAATTGCAAAACATGTAAAACAAAACCAGAACACTTAATAAGCTCTTGACCAATCACTTTAAGCTCAGTTACTTCCTTCTCTCCATCAGCCATTTGAGTGACAAATACTCCAGATGTATTGGCAAACTTTAATCCATTTATTAGCTTTTTTTTCAGTTTCTTGCTTATTTTCATTATTTGTGGAAAGCAATGCAATGTTTAGTAACCATTCAATTAACTTCTATGAGATAAACACCAAGTTATATACAGTTTATACAAGCTTTTTTACAAGAGTAACTTGAAGGGCACTCCTTTCCTTAGAACGCCATAGCAGAAGTCCCTACACTCTTACACTTTTAAAATGTCTCCAACATCCATTTCCTGTTTTCTGACCTTTCCATTATTTATACAACATTCATTAAAATGTCTTCATTTGCGCCTCTTTTCAGTCCCAAATTCTGCCTTGCCCTCTCCTTCAACCAGTTTAATTTACTGTTAAATTTGTTTGGCTTCTCATGCCTCTTCACAAACAGCAAAACATACTACAACTCTGCCTTCATAAATTAGTATCTAAACATTACACAGCTTCTACACATTCCTATTCTTCGTACTTCACTCAAAAGGTATGCATGATAAAATCTATTATTCTTGTATTTCTGTTATGCCTCTGTCTTTCATCCTGCAATTTGACTCTACTGTCTCTCTTCTACTGTGGATTGGCCATATTTTCCTTTACCAATAACAGGGCAGGTATTCCTACCAACAGCACTTATTCATGCCCAAAGGGATATTCCATTGTTTGCCCATCCATGACACACATGTCCTTTTAAGACTTTAATTCAATTATCACTACTGGACATTTGTACACAACATAATATGGATGCTAGAATAATTACTGTTCTTTACATTCCTCCTGGCGACAATATAGCTATACTAGAAGATATCCCACATTGGATATGCATAACATTTCTACAAGAAAAAATACTACTAGGTGATGTTAATGTCAATTGATTTGACATGAACTCTAACTCCCCTACATCTAGCACAAACGTATACGGTTTCACGCAACTAATTACTAGTCCTATACATTATAGCAAGACATCAAATTCCCTATTAGATTGGATCCTAGTATCAGACCCTAGCAAATATTCTACCACAGGTACAATGTCTGACTCTCTCAGTAATCATCTCCCAATCTATACAACCAGACATCTCACACATCCCATTAAACAGCATATTCATAAAATAACATGCAGCCTTTCCGAGTTTAACCCAGAAATATTCATTACTACACTATCATCTATTAAGTGGAACTTCCTAAAAATCCTCCCCTTAGATGATGCTGTAAATGTATTTCTAAATATCCTAAATATCCTTGTACCTCCTAGAAGGAAGAGACTAAAAACATGTAATGCAATTTAGCTACCCCAAAAGAATAGAATGCTAATGCACAATAGAGAAAAAACATGGAAAGAATATCTTGAAAACTTCAGAATGCTTTGCAATCATACTAAAAAGCAAATAAATGAAGTCAAGAAACTATACTATAATAACTTTCAGAATAATACTAAGCAGAACCCTAAAAAATGTGGATATTCATTAAAGAAATCTTACGTCTTGGACAAAAATTCAACCCAAACCCCTCTCCCGATAAATCACCACTGGGAAACTGCAATACAGTTCAACATTTATTTTATAGATAGTATAGCATTTCTAACCAAGGATTCCTCAACATCTAATCCCATCCCTGCCTGACAGCCACATATGACCACTTCCACTTTCACCTTCAAACCTGTGCCCACATCCTATATAAAACTACTCTTAAACAAACTTAAACCATGGTCTTCTTCAGCTGATGGCCTTCCAATCAAGTACCTAAAAATAGCAGCCAGTAGCATTGCCTATCATGTCTCAATTCTTATAAATAGGTCAGTCCAGGAATCCCACATTCCATCTCTCTGGAAAAAGTCACACATTGTCCTTCTGAACAAAGGAGCAAATTTGACAGACATTAATACTTTCTACCTATAGCAATCTTATCTCCCCTCACCAAAATACTTGCAAAATGTATTCAAAAACAATTGCTAGACTATCTCCTGCAGGAAAAACTCCTATCCCCTACACAACATGGCTTCCAGCCTTCCCATAGTACTAGCACTGCCCTTCTAGCCTACATAGATACTATCAATAAAGGTAGAGATAATTTTAAACTAGTCTCTTCCTTATTTCTAGACGTGTCTAAAGTCTTCGACACAGTTTGCCACAGTAAGCTTCTACTTCAAATGTCCTCACTGGGTCTCTCTCAGCCTACCCTTTTGTGGTTGAAAAGCTACCTGTTCAATAGGTATCAGTAAGTAAAATGGCACTCCATGCTCTCTTCTTACCTCCCAGTCACCACTGGTGTACCACAAGGCTCTATCGTTGGTACCCTCCTCTTTAACATTTTCACCAACACCCTCTATACATCCACACAGCAGGCACCCTAATACAGTACACAGATGATTCCACTCTCATTTATACATCTGACAATATTGTACACCTCCAAAAAATTACTCAGAAAGCCTTAATAGCCAGTGAAACATGGCTTCATAACTCACAACTCATGCTCAACCCAAACAGACCAAGCTACTACTTTTTTTTCCCCCAAAGTCCCTCTCTCATGAAAAAACAAAATTTAAAGTCCACTCTCTTGCTAATACAACCATTGAAGTCACTTCTCATAACAAATTATTAGGGGTGATAGTGGATGATAATCTTGCATTTGACCTGCATATATAAAATTGCATAAGAAAAACTCATCAAAAACCAGGGATGCTTTACAGAGCCAAAAACCGACACAGCTAAAACTACACTTGCTACTGCTTATCTCCTCCCCACAGTTCTTTATGGTGCTCCCATCCACACTAACCTCCAGGCTTTACAAAAATTAAAACTTGGACAATGCTATAATAAAGTTGCTAAATGTGCAGCAAATACTCCTTTCAGAGTTCACCACTGTATAGCACTAAAAAGCCTAAAATGGTTAGAACTACCTCATCAAGTAACATATACACAGCTTTTTACCAGCTATAAAATTATCCAGCATCCTTCTGCCTGTCCAGCACTGAGAAACATTCTACACAACTGTGTTCCCAGTTGCTCACTGCAATCCATATAAGTACCTCTCTTTTCCTATGTCCCAGGTATTCCACTAAATAACCATCATGAAAACCTTTCTTTATCAAAGTCACATGTTCAGTTCTTTCCAAGTGTGTATCCTGTAGCATAGATATTTGCATTCTGCATCATTTAATATAGTTCACTACTCTTTCTTTTTTGTATTTATCTGTGAGACCACTGACATTTAAAGACATTACAGAAAGCAACATTGTGTTAAAAAGTTATTATTCCCACATTTTATGTGCAACAGCTTTTTTGTTGTGTCTAGTTCCAGCTTTTGTGTTACATGCATACACTGTTTGGTAGGGTGATCTTTTATACAGTTCTTTCTTGTCATATCTATTTGAGCCTATGTCACATCTTACAAAACTTTTTGATCTGATGTTGTTATTTTCATCCATTCCTCAACAAATGGATTTGGAACCCATCTTCAGATCCAACTTGGCCACTTTCTTTAGATTCCAGGATCTGACTCTCGAGCTTCTCCCCTACCCATAATGCCCCTGATCATTGTATTACCTCAGATCTCATTTGCCCCACTTCAAGATTGGATGGGATTGTGATTGCGCCATTCCTTGTGGGTTATAGTGAGTGAATTGCTTATTATGTTTCTCCTATATAGTTTTCTATACAATTCCTTTTTTCTTAGTATACTAAGATTATTTTCCTAACCCTCAACAATCTTACCTTAGTGAGTTTTCTTTTTTGGTATTCCTGTACTACCATTGTTGGTAGTCCATTTCTCTCTTTTTACCTATAGGTAATTTGTGTCAATACCATTGTACTTATCTTCCTTTTCCTGCTTTCTATAACAAAAAATATTGTTTTTTTCTATTTGTTTGGCTTGTTTTTTTCAGTGTGGCTGATAAGCTAACTGGTTTTAAGAAGTGCACTTCCTGTGGGCACAAGATCCTCAATTCTGTCCTCAGTTCTGATGCCAACAAGGAGTGTATGTATTGATTGGGCCCAGCACATCTGGACATGTCTTGCTGCATCTGTGTGGTCTTCAGTGCTAGGGAAATTAGTGATAAGAGGAATAAGTTAATTTTAAAAGGCCTCCTTCCAGACTCAGCTTCTTCTACAGGCACTTCTTTCTCAGAGGCTCAAACCTCATCTCAAAAATTGAAGGAGCTAAGGGAGCACTGTAAATGCTCACCTGCTCAGTCTCCTCAATCCACACCTTCTTCAGAGTCTCCTAAGAAGGTTTCTAAGACGTTAGATCCAAAGTCTTTGAATCCAAAACTAACGACATAAATTGCAGTTACATCTCCTTGGCCCCATGCTCCCAGGTTTTCTCTGGAGCCAGTATCTCTGAGAATAAGATCTCCATTTTTTTCAAGAGACTCCCAAAACGTTGTCAAGGGCACCTTCCATGTTGTCTTCCATTAGGTTTTCTCAACGTTGGAGAGAGATAAGATAATGAAAAAAATCCTCAGAACACAGATTCAGATGGAGGGAACACAGATCCAAATGGAAGTCCTGTCAGCTCTGACTCCCATCAGATCTGTGAGCCTTCAATCTTCTTTCCAGTCTGTAATTGCTCCTTCTCTGATCTGGCGGGCCATTTTTAAGTTCTTGGATCTGAGAGCCGGAGAGTCAAACCATTGGATCTGAAGGTTATTTCAGCTTCTACTCAGGTGACTTCTCTGATCTGATTGGCTCCAACCCTGTTGGAGCATGATGGGTCTTGCAGCTGAAGCATCACATCAGATTCAAGGGGTTGACTTTGACTCCAAAGTTTTTGGAGCTGTCACTTCCTCTTGCAGCTTTGGCATTGGATAGCTTGGCTCATACTCCTCCCTTGGAGAGGAGAGTTGGTGAGGCCTGGGGATTGTCTGCTCTGACAGCCTCAGCTCTGGGCAGTTTGTCATTGGCTTCTCCTAGTCCCTCTGTATTTGAGGTGGTAGAGAGGGTATTCTCACATCCCAGAGTGGTTTTGGCTCTGCCTTCTTTGGATCCATGCCCCATTCCTTCTTTGGATCCCCTGTCTTAGTCTTCTCATCCTACACCTCAAGGACAGCCAGCCCACATGACCTTCCCAACAGTTCCCACCAGGGAACTTCCTGTCTCTTCAGATACCTCCCTGGAATGTCCCACTAAGGAGGATTTTAAGAAGAGGGCATGCAAGAAGAGGCACTTGGATTCCCCACAGGAATCCCTCACAGAAGAAACTGATTTTGATGAAGGGGAAGTGTCCCCGAGATCTCCACCTGAGAATGTCTTAGACATCTTAGAGATCCTTCTTGAGAAAGGTGGTTGGTCTTCCCAGCCCCCTTCCCAGGAGGAATCAGTGTTCTTGGAAGCCTTCAGTTCTGGACCATCTACGTCTTGGGTTATCCCACCTGCAGATGAGTTAATAGACCATGTCTCCTGCAGAGCATGGATGGAACTGAACTCTGTAGAACTGATCCCCAAATACCTGGTCAAGACTTTGTGCTCCTTCTGACAGACAACACTGGAGAGAGGTTGATGCCATGGTTGTTCCAGCAGCCACTAAGAAGGAGTTAGCTGAATATAGCTCCTCTGTCCATCCCCCTAACAGGAAGTCTAGGGCATTGGACAGGTTTGGGAAGTGAGTGTATGCATCAGTGACCTTCACTTTATGGTCGCTGAATTATTTGGTGCATTTTACTAGGTTACTCTACTGCTGGGTACATGTCTGCAGAGGAACAGAAGTCCTTTTCCTCATGAATGGGCACCCTACAATCCATTACTAACACATCCATGAGGTTAATCTTGCACACAGCTGAAGGTTCCTCACAGGCTGCCAGTTCAGGCATAGACATTAGGAGACATGTCTGGATGCAGCTGTGCAATTTTGCAGAGATCTTTAAGGTGTCATTCATCAATGCTCCCTTTGCTGGATCTTCCTTCTTTGGCGGGATTTCCAAGAGCAATGCAGAGAATTTTCCTCTAGAGGCAGAGGGAGAAATAACTACAATGGGAGGCACTGCCCTCATGGCAGAGGGGGTCCGCAGAATCAAGGGTCTCAATATTCTTCCTCAGGCAGATCCTTTCTACTTCGAATGCCATGTTGACCATGCATGCTTCCCAGTTGGGGTGTGGGGCATTACTTGGGATGGACAGTTCAAAGCACATGGTCCCAAGAAGAGACCAATTTGCATGTAAATTTTCTACAGATGTGAGTGGTGCTTCTAGCATTGTAGGCCTTTCAGAGCTGTCTTCCACTAGAAAATATTGCAATTCAGATGGACAACATGTCAGTAGTCTGGTACATCAACAAACAGAGGGGAACCAGATCCTATCCCCCATGCTGAGAAGCAATAAGGGCTTGGCAATGGGTGATCAACTTCAACCACTTTCTGGCAGTAATGCACATACCAGGGGAAAGCGAGTATGTTAGCGGACTAGCTCAGCAGGACCATCCTGATGCCTCATGAGTGTTCTGTCAATCAGTCAGTGGCAAATATGATCTTTCACAAATGGGGTCACCTGTACTGCAACCTATTCACCTCTTCCCTCAACAGCAAAATGCAGCAGATTCTTTGCCCTAATTACCCCTCAGAGAAGTCATCAAGAGATGCTCTTGCCCATGTCTGACCCTTCGGTTTCTTTTATGCTTACCCTCCCCTGCCTCTAATTCCCATGTTTCTTCAGAAAAGCACATCAGTTGAAAAACAAATTAATCCTCATCGCCCTCTACTGGCCTCAGCAGATATGGTTTCCCTTCCTATGGTCTCACCTAGTATGTCCACCTTGGACACTGTATTCAACTCCAGTTCTCGTGTCACACCCCACAGGGATGATTCATCTGGACATTACAGGCCTCAAATTGACTATTCTTTCTCCAATTCTAATGATGGCTAGATATTCCAGGCTGTCCTCCCTCAAATTTTTAATTTTTTTTTCTCATCCCACAAAACTTTAACCAGGAAGATTATAAGAGCAAATAGAAAAGATTTTGTTTGTGGGATCATCAGAGGGACTTAATTTCTTTCACTGCTCCACACCTGGCTATTTTAGATGTCCTTGCCTCTCTTTTTCAAACCAGGGTGAGTTCCTCCACCATTAAAGTGCAGCTGGCAGCCATCTCCATTTACCACATGGGAGATAATGTTTTTCCTTTAACTTCAATTAAGTTATGTAAGGCCTTCCTAGAAGGTGCATTTTTGCTTAGACCTCCAATTTGAGATCCCACTCAACCTTGGGATCTGACTTTGACATTACAGACTTTGGTACAACCACCATTTGGGCCTTCAGCTAAAATAGATCTTAAATTTTTATCTTGGAAAACTGTCTTTTTGGTGGCTATCACTTCAGCAAAATGAGTATCAGAACACCAAGCATTGTCTGCAAAACCACCGTATTTAATTTTTCATAAGGAAAAAGTTACCCTGCTCACTAATCCTTCCTTTCTACCAAAAGTGGCCTCTGAATCAAACATTAGTCATGTCATTAACGTATCAGTTTTCTTTCCAAATTTTGACAATAAAGGAGAATATACCCTTCATCTCTTAGATGTCCATAGGCAACTTAGCTTTTACCTTCATAGGACTAAGGAATTTAGAAAAACTGATCAATTGTTTGTCTCCTTTTCCAATAACAAGATGGGAAAACCAGTTTCAAAAACTACTCTAGCTAAATAGATAACAGATTGTATTTCCTATATTTATTCCTTGACAGGCCTAATTTTACAAAGACAACCAAAAGCTCATTCATCTAGGTCAATGACTACATTAGCTGTTTTTGGGCTAGCGCTTCCATTGATGACATGACCACTTGGTATAATGCTCATACTTTTATTTCTCATTACAAATTGGATATCATCTCCAGGAACAGAGCATCATTCGGTTCTGCGGTGCTCAGGAACATCCTTCTATGAGGGCCACCCAAGGTAATCGTAGCTATGGACAATGTCCCATTGGTTGAGGAACAATGACAATGACAACATCAGATATTAAAGTTATGTACTCACTATAACTATGCATCTATGCTATCCATTTTCATTTTTCCTCAACTTTCCTCCCACCTTCCCCTTTTCCATATCTTTGGGAAAGACCAAACAGAATTGTTATTAGGAACCATAGCTCCTGTTTGAGCTCCTGATATTTCAGCTATCACTGTTTTGTCATAGCTATCTTGAGTTACTTTTTCTTGTGCTGTTGTATGATAGCAGCAAACTCAGTCTGAGGTAATGCAGTGATTGGAGGTATTATGGGTCAGGGAGAATCTCAACAGTCAGTTTCTAGAATCTAAAGAACTTGGTCGAGTCTGATCTGAGGATCTGATCCAAACCCATTCATTGAGGAAGAATGGAAATGGACAACACAGATGCATAGTTATGGTGAGTATATAACTTTAATTTTTATTGAAAGCTCTCAAACAAAAAACAAACACCCCCCAATACCCCCTAAAACCTATTAACTTAATACTAACACACAAAACTATGTACATTTTCAAATATTGAAGTTTTATCCTCCTAATAGGAACACATGTCCTAGACTGACAGCCATACTCGCAGACATGGGTTACCCTAAAATAATGGTTACCCATACTAAGACATTTGGTACAGCCTGTGCTTCTACTAGGTGCTGTCTGGCTTTGTCTTATCTTTTTAGCTCTCCCAGGTGGGAAAACATTGTAATGCTTTCAGAAAACATTATCTCTTAGCCATTTCTCTTTATCAGATTGTCTGTATAGAGATATGAGAACCAGATGCAGAGTTGCTACTAAGAATACACTTATTTGCTAGAAAAAAAACGTTATAATATTCAATACTCTTTTTCATTTATTTGCTTTCTGTTAAAACTTGTTACTAGGTCAAGCTAAGGGGCTTAATCCAGTCATTCTTGTATGCAAGAATGTGAAAAAGTACATCAATTTTTTGTCTTTTGCCATGCTCTTTGATCAGACTTTTCTACTTTTCTTTTCTTTTCTTTTTTACATTGCAGTGCCTATATGTCTTAAAACTGAGCAAGGAGAAAGAGAGAAGTAGGGAGAAAAAAAAAAAAACAGGAGCAGCTGTTTACATTAGTATCCCCATTATACTTGAAGATAACTGACAACATTTTACTTTACAGCATGCAAAGAAAATTATGAACTATAAAAAAACTACTATTAAGAAAAAAAAATGTGTTTTACTTACAATTAACTTTCAGCCTCCTCTTCTCCTCTCCTAAGTATTTTTCCAAACATTAATGACAAAGTAGAGTCCCCAACATGTTTAACAAAGTCAAAAAAGTCCAATATTTCCAGATTTTTTTGTTCTGTCATGTTTCACAAATATAGTTATTGCTTTGTAATCCCACATTTGTCAGTTTCCAAGTTACTGGTTTTATTCCTATTCATCTTCTCCCAAATCCTGCCTCTGCTTCATTTCCAAAGTACTCTCGATTCTTCTAGGCAATTCTTGTGTTTTTTTTTCCTTCTCTCAAGCATATTTCATTGAAACACTGGAAAACATTGCACTGGTAGAGTTTCTCTGTGGTCTTTATTACCAGAAGAACATGAAGCAGAATCTTCTGTTCCACAGTTCACCTTTTGTTGAACAAACTTTTATATTTCCACCTTAACATGTACTGCATCAAAAAATAATTTTGTCCCGCTAGGAAACAATATTTTGAAGATAGCTGGGTACATCAATTTGAATCTCATGCCTGCTTTCATACCCTGAATAGTGGAATACATTTACTCTTCTTCTGCTTGGTGTACAGAGAGTAATCATTCTTCACAAATACTCTGCTGCCTCCCACTTTTTGTACTTTGTCTTTCTGCCACACTTTTGTTAGAATTAACTCCTTCTGCTTGTAGGATTGCATATTTACTATTAAAGGTCTAGGTTGCTTTCTCATAGCCAGGTTTGGAGAATACACACTATGTGCCCTTTCAACTCCTGCTGTGGAATACCAATCCAGTTGATTATTAGTGCTTTCATAAAATGAATACAGTCCGTTTCTTCCAGCTTCTCTGATACAGCAGAAAATCTCAGATTTTCCCGATGTGCTATGTCCTCTAATTCTATTATTTTTGCGACATCTCTTCTTGATAAGTCTCATATTCAGCCAGCTTTTCTTCATTTTGACCTCTGATTTTTTGCAGTTTTATCAGCTCATCTGAATATCTGTTTATATTTTCCTCTCGGTTACTAGAAGTCATGTCTAGAGCCTGCACTGCTTTTTGCTGAACATCTTCAATACTCTTCCCAGTCAGTATTTTTACCTCACCTTTTGTAGCTGATTTTCCATTTAGGTCCTCTGCATTTCTTTTTTCTGGCATCCAGGCAGTGCACTTACTATCCAGTTACTGAAATTTGACTAAAAATATAAGTCTACTGGCTTTCTCTTCTGAGTTTCTGTTTTCACACTGGGAGAGCTAGAATTAAGCTATTACTCAATGTGCAGCCATCTTGGAAATCCAAGATGAAAACTTGTTTAAGTGACAATACGCAAGAGCTTTAAATACTACAGAAAAAATAGTGAAAATATTCAACACTAGAGCTGAGATTCGTGAATGTTTAGTGCACTGAGCAATGCAAATTAACATGAGTAGGAACAACAAGTAGGGTGTGCATGATTCAAAGACTCAGCATTGTTGTGCAAGGGACACAAAAGCAAAGTGTGCGGTGCATGCTAATGACTACATAATGACATTTAAAAAAGTAACACAATGCAACTGAGCCACATATTGTATGTAAATGATCACATTCACAGCTCATTTTAATTTTTTACACTAGGAATGAAAGTACAGATGAGGAGAGCAAAAAAGCAAAGTATGCCCTGTATGCTAATGATTGCATAATGACATTTAAATAAGAAACTCCATGCAAGTGAACCAAATAGTATGCAAATTATGACATCCTAAATGTCATGGACAGATTTAGAGATATATGAAATGGGCATGCTGCATCCAGCTCATGTCGAATTTTTACACCCGTAATCATAGTATAGATAAGGGGAATAATGCCTGGATTAGCAGCAACTATAACTCAGCAGCACATGTTAACAGATGGCATAAGAGGAAGTGCTTACAGTGTTGTATGTCACATCTAGCTGTACAAATGGAGTTATGCAGACAGCTCTTGATATGCCAACAGTTCAGTGACAAGAGATTGTAGTCCATTTCCTTGTGGGCAGGCAACCTGCAAGTGATCTTATGGGATTGGGTTACCTATAAGCTTAACTGAGGGGAAATGCACAGCTTTAACCATCCTAGTTAAAGAAACATTTCAGTGACCTACTGGGTAGCCATTAGGGGTATTGCAAGTGTCAGCTTGTGAACCCTAAACCATTGTGCTGCAGCATGTAGGGGAGCATATCTGGTTCTCCAGGACTACAGAGGAGAGAACCAACACTATATATGTATTTTATGATAATGGATATTTCTCTCAGGTCCTGAAGGGGATGGGGATGGGGCTGGAAGCTGATGGTTGGCAGATATCAGGGACCCAAAATGTTAAAAACTAATTCTACATCTGTGGGCAAAAGATGTCAGCCAGGTGGGGTTTGTGGTATACTGTGAAATACCCATACTTATGGCCACAGCCTCCACCTTATACTTGCACTTGTTTATCAGCTGCAATTAGCAGTATGTGCAGGCACCCTCAGCCATGCGTGTGGCCCTGAAACTTCAAACTATCTGGAACATGTATTTCACAATGTTTCCACTGTACATATTTGCCCCCCAAAACTACAGGCAGTTCCATGTCAGCACCCTGTGTTCCCAGGTTCTGTATCAGTATGACTGACATCTACCACAATTTGTTTGTTTACTTGTTATGTACTTAAATAGGCTTTAATTAACTTTGTAAATCCTATATTTAGCTCTGTAAAGCTGCAAATCTATAGAATCTCTACTAAATTCTTTAACTCTTAAGTTGTATGATATTGAGCAGGGCTGCAAAAATATCACAGAAAGTTTATATTCTGATAACAAAGGCTAATTATAATGGTGGTTATTTTAATATGGCTATTTACTGCCACTGTTCCTGAATTACTGCTACAGTGGATTGTACTACCCAGACATGCTGACAGTAGTGCCAACAGAGGCTACCATCACTGGCTTTGGTGACAATACCATTTATTTCCTGGCATCAGATGCTTATGTCATGATGACCCTCTGCTCTTGAGCTGATGCCCTGTTATCAGAGCAGCAGCGCAAGCTGGACATGACTATATGTGCATACAGAATGTGCACACACCTAAGACAGTGGTGCAGCACTATGTTGTGAGTTTACTTGATCTACTAATGTGCAGTGGTGCACACTGGGCTCCAGCTTTGCTTCTTGAGCAGACCTGATGGAATTGGGTCTATATTAGAACATCGAAGTTTCAGAACTTCGAATGTTCTAATATCGAACCCTAATAAGCGAAAGCTGAAAATAGCGAAGTTTCAGAAAACCGAATTCTTTCCTAAGGAAAGAATTTGGTTGCTCATTCCTGTCGCTTCGCTATTTTCAGCATTGTGGTGGAAAGTTACAGGGTTGGGTTTAGGTAAGTGTGCGATTGTGTGGACGTGAGGGTTAGGGCAGGTTAGGTGAGTTAGGGTTAGGGCGCGGGTCAGGTAAGTGTGCGAATGTGTGGACATGAGGGTTAGGGTGGAGTAGGTGAGTTAGGGTTAGGGCATGGGTGAGGTGTGTGTGCGATAATGACAGACCTTAGGGTTAGGGTTTGGGTTAAGGTAAGTAGGTAGATAGTGGTATATGTACAGTTTAGTGTAGGGTTAGATGTAAGATTTTAGGTGTATGTGTGTGGATTGCTGTTTGTTTGGTGTGTTTGTGTTGTGTGTATGTGTTTTGGAACAGCAATTTTTTTCCCTAGGAAAAAATTCGCTGTTCTGAATTGTTTATGTTATCAGTTTTTGGTTACTAGGGGTCGATATTAGAACATTTGAAGTTCTAATATAGACCCATGGAATTGGCATGGTTACTTCAGGAATGCTGGAATGAGAGCTCCTACTTGGTGTGCCAGAACATTTTCTTGTTCATCCTTCACAGGAAATTTCAGGAGAGTCTCCTAAGATAATGAATAGGATAGACTCCTGTAGAAAGTGGAAGAATGAGTTTGTTTGGATGGTGAGTAAAGCCTCCAGCATTCAACTGCTCTAGTGGCATTGCTGTACTGACCTGGGGTGGCACAGCCACCATTCTGACCTCTTTCAACAGTGGGAAGTAGAATTTAGGGAAAGACAAGTAGAAATTTACTATAAAAATATTTTTTCTAGCATTTATTTTCTTCTGGCATCTTACCTGTTTTACATGATGCCCTATCAGGAGTTTTGAAACTGAATAATTTGAGCCCCACTACTGTGAAAGTTTAAGGGTGATTAATCACTAACAGCAGACAGGAAAAGTCACTATTACACATTTAAAGCATATTTTTGCACCATTGCTTACACATTTACAAAGACATACACACACACACACACACACACACACACACACACACACACACACACACACACACACACACACACACACACACACACACACACACACACACATCTATACTAACTGCCATATTTAAAGCATTTTGGGGTCATGTTTGCCCTAGTTCCTGCTGACCATCAAGCCTCCCCTTAATCAGGCATACAATGTCTGGAGGAGGCTATCATCCAGGCAGCCATGAGGGTGCTTTATGCTCTCACTGACAGCCCATCAATGACAGCTTTTCTGTTTTTTTTTTTTGAATTGCCTAAACCCACTCCTAGTGTGAAGTGAGCAGTTGCTTCATTGTAAGGGCTACCAATGCTTATGCCTATGCCTATGAACATAGTTCATGCCTGTGTACTCACCTCACATGCACTGGCAGGGCTACTTCCACTGACTTGGGTGGCCACACCCAAGTCTTTCTGGCACCAGCTGTCCACATCATGATGGGAGTCTGTACTTCAACTGATGTTATCACAGCTGCAGTATGAGCTGGGAGAGAACCAGTGTCCCTTCTCCAGGATGGGTACACCCATCTTCCCTGCCTGCATCATCAAGCACCCAAGCTACTAGTTAAACTTTGGTAATGTGAGCTGTAGTTAGGACCTTATCCCTCTATGCCACCAATGCATGGTACATTTAAGATATGTTTGTGGTCCCTGCTACTTATATGTACTAACTGCTGTACCTTAAAGAAGAGGGGATACTCAGAGATACAACAATTTCAGCATTAGTTAGTATTTCCCTGCAATAGCACTTGAATTCCCACAGTTCTAAGGATTGCAATTACAGTTCTTGAACACACTATGGGAACTCCTTTTACATGTATACTTAGGAGTGAATACTTTGTTTTTCAGTGGCGGAGTATGAGCTTAACATGGTTGGGTGTTACAGAAGGAGGGGAAGACTCTCCTCTCAGTGTGGTATGCATGCCATCTGGGTCATTGCACTGTAAAACTGAAATTGTATTTCTAGCATATGTGCGCAGTCATTTTCCCATTGCATTGTCTTTCTGCAAGTTCAAATGTGAAAGAGGAAGAATTGAGACCACACTCATCTCAGTTTGTGCTGGCTGAAGCTTCTACTACTGGGTCATCAGGGGCTGCCAAGGCTACATCTCAGAAGGAAGACAATGGTTCCCTCTCTGAAGGTGACATAATGATTCACTGTTACCCCCCCCCCCCATAGACATTTCTCAGTGGAGTGGTGGTAAAAAAGTTTCCTCTGAGAATGGCAGAAAGGGGCATGCCCTCATCTGCTGGCATAACTAATGGAAGCATGTGGCTACTGAGGTGTGGTGGCACCTGGATGTATACCTCGGCGATGTGGAGCACCTTTGTGTGTGACTTGTAGGGTCAGGTGATAGGCAAGCCCATCTTACTGAGTCAGTGTGGAGCAACCAGAACATAACAAAGGTCAGATGAGTGCTGCCTTGGTTTGTTGCCTCTGGGCCAACCTGGGAGCCATGCCAGGAACCTAGCCTATTGGCACCCTGGTGTTTTCCCTGTCTTATGTGTCACTCCCAATTTTTTGTTCATTGCCCAGCTCTCCCCATCACCACTTGTCCTCCCTCTGCCTGTCTGTTCCCAGCCACTGTTCACCTGACCTTTAGTGTGTCTACTGCCTCTGGCTTTATTTGCTATTTTTCTGTCTGCCCCTCCTAACAGCCTTCTTCTCTCTATCCAAGCCATCACCTTTCCTTACTACTTTCCCTCTAACCTTATGTTCTATATGTGGAAAAGGGGCTTTTCCTCCACAAGAAATTACCTTTCATTCCTCCCACTTTCATACCTTGTGATTATCTTTGTGCTTCCTTCTATAGCCCCTTTCCTGATTTTCTATGTTTAACATTTGCTTCCTATTTGTATGCTGAACATTACTGATGAGTGAATGATGCAGCTATGCAGTGTTACATTTATTTATTTGATTATTAATTGCAGTTTGATAATCAGGTAAGTGGGTTGGTCATCAAACCCTTTTCAGCCATGACTTAGGCCTGTGGGCAGCATTTGAAATTACAGAGATACTAGTGCACAGTAAATTGTCACTATAGGATCATAGGAGATTACAAGGCTAATGGCCCTGGGGCCCTTATAAGCCTAGCCAAGTGTTTATCCCCAAAAAGAAGCCTCAGTCAGCACCTGTTGCCCCTGTCATTGAGGGACATGGGTGGAACCCCTGGGACAAATGTGTGGTTTCCCATCCACTCATCAAGGTTGCGCTTGAAGAGGGTCAGTGAGGTGCTCTGTTTGACGTGTATGGGAAGTCTATTCCAGAGATGGGGCAGCCCCTGGGAGACAAACTTGTCTCTCCATCAGGTTTGTTGATGTCGCATATTAGATTCAGGCCTTTTGAGCAGGTAGTACGTGAGGAGTTAGACTTATGGATATGGCGCATCTCTAGCAGGGCAGGGTCCAAGATTGCCTTGTAGGCGAGACACAGATCACCCCTGAGGAATCTGTATGATATCGAGTAGCGTGATAGTGATTTGAGCCTGAATGCATAGGACAAGTGTTTGAGGCCATGGATTCTCTTTGTGAGGTATTTCAGTGGCCTTTCTAGTTGGTACAGATGTTTGGAGAAGTACATACCAAATGGGGCATTATACTCAATGACTGGTCTAATGAGGGAGGAGTATAGAGAGGTAATAACCTCCTTTTTTCTGGATGCAATCCCTTTAGTTATGAGGTGAGCCAAGTCAAATGTGAGGTTGTTATCAACCTGAGTGCCCAGGTCTCTCACCACAGGTTGTGTGCTTAGGGGGTTGCTGTTGATGTGGTAATCAGTAGGGGTCATGTTTTTGCCGAATGGTATGATGATACGTTTTTTTGCATTTAGCTTGAGGCCATGACTTTGGCACCAGTCATTAGTTGCTGTGAGCCTCTTGCAGTATGTTAACATCATTTGGGGATTCAATGACAGCACCCAACTTACAGTCGTATGCAAACTTGATCAGCCACAGGCCTTTTGTCTTTGCCTGGACCTCTAAGAAGTAGATGCCAAACAGTAGGGGCCCCAGGACAGATCCCTGCTATCAGAGGTGGAGTTGCCTATTTTGACTCTGAGGGTCCTGTCAATGAGCCAGTTGTCCACCCACCTGATGAGATAGGGATTTATGCCAAGTTGTATTAGCTTTTCAATGATGCCTAAGTTGGGGATTGTGTCAAAGGCATTGGCCAAGTCAAGGTGAGCTGTATGCATGGAATTTCCCTCATCCAGGACCTTGGTGACAGTCTCAAAGAAGTCAACCAGGTTCAACAGGCAAGATCTGCCCTTGACGAATCTGAACTGGGTGGGGTCAAGTGCTTGGAGATCCACACTGAACAGGTAAATAGTCAAACTATGGACATGAAGAGTTTGTGTTTATAAAAAAAAAACAGTTTAACAAGCAATCAAAGAATTATTACAACAAAGGTTTAGAAGCACTGATTTACATTATGTACAGTAACTTTGGAAAATTAAGTGATACGGGATTAATTGCAGCATTGATAGTACTGAGAGGTGCAATTATTGCAGCATTGACATTAAAGTGATGTGCAGTTTTTAGCCATTTTCTTTATAGAAATTGCAGGCAGATTCCTTTAGTAGGGTATTTTTAGCTATTTGTTTTTAATTTGTCTGAGTTGTTTTCTTGCTTTACTTCTCTAGGCAGTTTTTTTTCTAATGGCAGGTTCTAGCTTTGAAAATGCCTTTCCTTTATGGCTGTTTTTAATCTGGGTATAACAACTGACAGAATTTTTTTCTTGTTCATCTCATAATGAACAGTTTTGTTGTCTGATATATATATATATATATATATATATATATATATATAGTTTGTTTTTGAGTGGGTGACAATGTCCTAGTTTCATAATTTGTGGCTCTGTGACAATGGAAATGGTGTGTCTCTTTCATTGACAGTTCATTAAAATGCTTTAAGAGCTAGGAATGATAGGTCTGCTAGAAAAACAAATCTAAATATCCTATTGGTACTAAAGTGGAATGCTTTAATGTTACCCCCGCTATAGCCACTTCTTGAGAAGGAGGGGATAAAAGTTCTTCCTCTGAGAGTGACACAGAGGGGCATATCCATATCTCCTAGCATCACTAGGTGGTTGTCCATATTTAGTTTGGGGATCATTACACTTCTTGCTAAAGTATGGTGAGCAGTGGGAGCAATTACAAAGTTTGTAGCAGAGTTTACTTGGTGTAGAAATTCATTACTGATATTATTAGAATGCTTTGTGAAAGAGAGTGAGGTGTCCAATGTTAACCCTAGATATCTTTGCAGAGTTCCTTGGCAATGAGCTTTACTCCATCGCATATCGCCTACTCAGAGGAGATCTCTGCCTAACATACAAAGCTATGTCAAACCTAGAGCTGTTGGACATGCTCCACTTAAAGAAATCCCAATCCCTTTGAGCTACATGCTCTAGGGACCTAAACCTTGTCACCACAATAAACAGAACATGCTGGAGGGATAGATTCCTGTCCCAGAGACTTCCCATACCCTGGAACAAACTACCTATCTATATCAAACAAAGCTCCTCATTAGCGCTCTTCAAGAAAAATCTTGATGATTGGATAGGAAATAGGAAATTCACCCTGGGGATCACCTCTGTGGCTCTGCTCGACAGGGGCACAGGAAAATAATTTTACCTAAGAACCTATGAACCTATGAGTGAGCATGCACTGACCTGATCACTCAAGCCTGGCCTCTTTGTGATGTACATCATGTCGGTCATGTGTCTTACTGTACTGTTGTTCCTGACATTAAACAGTCTTGTGCAACTTGTTTGAATTATACAGTCCTTTGCTTGACCTGCCAGTGCTATTATGTGCTTGATGCATGACTGATTACCTATAAAACTCTTTTTTTGCAGAAAACTCCTAAAAGATCAGTACTGTAATATTTGCCTAGTTTTGAATATATTTCCACTAAGCAGTTAAAAAGCAAGCATTTAGAAAATTCTGTTTCATTAATTACAAGAACTTCATGCACACGATATTTACAGGTATGTTTTCAAATGTTGCAGACTTATAAAATCATGCCCCTAAATGACATCTGGATTTTAAATTAATTATTTAACAATGTTCATTCTCAACAATTGATTTTCAGGGAGATCCAGGATGCAAAAGAGATAGGGTGAGTTTGGGTTCTAAATATAAATTACACTATTGCACAGTATGCTTGCATTTTTAATTTTAAATATTATTTTCTATGTAAATCTTTCTCTCATTCTCACCAGGGTGAACAAGGAGATAAAGGTGAAAGTATTAAAGGAGAAAAGGTAAATGAATATATTAAGTAATAAACATAATCATTTGATTATTCATTCTGACTGCACAAATGTGATGCCATTTTTCATAAGGATTTTTTTTTTTAATTCAGTGAATGTTTAATGCTTATAGTAACAGTTTCTGTGTAGATTGTTCTGTCTACTTCACTTTAAAAATGGAAGGATTCCTTCAAATCTTTGTGTTCTGAACCAGACTTATGGCATTTATTCATTTTCTCACATTTAATATAAATACTATTTTCTGTGTTTTGCTGCTCCAGTTATTAAAGATTACCAAAGAGAATCTTTATCTGTTAAGAAATATTATTACTTCATTAATATTCTAAAATGTGAATGCTGATTGGATAAACAATCAGTGTGCCCATTGTAAATCCAGTGCTATTCATATAAACAACATTGGTAGCAATGCCAAAAATAAGTATCAGTGTGGCTGCCATCTAACAAACTGATAGCAGTCACGGCTACTGTTTTTCTATGCTATAAATTCTTAGCTTTAAGTGCTGTTACTGTCCAGACATATAAGGAGATTTTGCAACACTGTAAGAACAGTAGTTGCAACTGCAGCCTGTTCATTAGCAGTTAACTGTGCCAAACTTAACTATTGCTGTGGCTACCAGCTACTGAACGGATAGCAGTCACAGCTAACATATTCCTCTGTTTAATAACTGTTGCTGTCTCAAGATTTACATGTGTTCAGACAGCAACAGCATTTCAGACTCAATGGGAGGAGCTAGACTACTGTGTACTGTCCAAATATCAGCAGACTTTGCCTTCACAATCAGACGATGCCATCCATGGGTAAATCCAGCATAACTGTCAGCCAGTCAGGGATCATTGCTAAACTATGCCTTTGACAGATTGTCAGGCACAAAATTGTCAGTTTAAATAAAATGAGTGCTAAGTCAGATGTTTATGTTTGATAATCATCTATGGAAATGTTATTGACTTTTGAAATAGGATCAGTCTTAAACCACATGCAGTATAGTAACTAAACAACTTACTGTGGCATTCTGATGTTCTTTCCTTTGAATGAGGCACATATATTCACTCCTAAGGCCTGGCTATGGGCTTTATGTTTTTGCCTGCCTTCAAAATATGATGCCATACTTGAATAAACTTACTTTCAGAAAAAATTACTCCTTGAATTAGCCAGAGTTGTAACTTATCTCATCTCTGTGAAAATATCACTGCGTGCCATTGTTGCACTGTAGTCCATTATACCTCTACACTTCTTTTTTAAGCATGTGGCTGGATGACTGACAAGTTTCATCCCACTCTTCCAGTAATAACGTTACTAGAGTCTAATACAGTAACCAAATTAATTCGAATAATCTTATTCTGTTTAGAAATCCACACATTAAACAGGTTCTCTATCATTCGTTCATGCACCAAGGGAAATAACCATACTATTGGAATCTGTCCTTCAGATTTAATATCATGATTTGCAATTCATAAACATAACATCAATGCACAAGTGTGTTATGATAAACATTCATGAACTAGATATCCTTCTTCAATATGAATAGCAGAGTACAATGGCTATGCAGCACACAGAAGGATACAATATAGTATATGTGCAGAGCGCAAATTTTGTAGCTGTCCACCATTGCAAATGATAGCCTATCATTTCTAGGCATGGGGAGCATGAGGTATAACCTCTCTGCACAGGATAAGTCCTAAACAGGTTGCTGTTTATTGAAGCAAGTTGAGTACCCTATCTGTACTTTTGTTAGGTACAGCCCATATATTGATATGATTAACTATAAACAGTTTATGCCACAGAAGGCATGCAGAGCAGATAATGATGATCCACAGATAAACATAAGAGAATTTTATAAAATATTAAAAATAATGCAAAACTTTAAAGAGTAAAAAGAGTGCCACATTTTAAGCAATGGAATAAAAAATATATACAAATATGCATTTATAAAATGTAAATGATTTGGCCTGCCTATCATCCATCAGGAGAGGATAAGCCTCCAATTGCCTCTGTCTTGGCTAGTGCATGAATGAAGCAACAGGCTGTGAGGTTTGGCATGAATATTCCAATTGTCTCCTCTGAGACGCATACCTAGAGACTTGGGACCTGACACGGATTACATCACATGCTAGGGGCAACATTATGATGTGTCACAACTTTCTGAGGGCACCAGCAATGATGGCACGAGGCTCATGGCACATACTACAATATTATGCTGGCCAGGATGTTATGTTCCTGCTACAACCTTCAGAAACCCACCATCATCCTCACTTTGTAAGTTGCCATAATGTCTGGGAGGCACTGGATATCACTCGCCATCACCCTCATGCATCTATGCCTGACAGTAAATGTTACAAATGGACCGTTCATTGCAGAACTAACCAGATTGCCCTGACCCAGCACACATCCATGTATACAGCTTCTTCCAAGATGTTCTGTTGCATGATTTTCCCTGCAAAATGCATAAGAGCAGCATTTAATGTACACCAGCTACCTATCTTCCAATTAAGAAAGAGCACAGAAATCCTATGTACAGTGATATCGCTATCTGCCTATTAATATACATGTAGTGTGATATGCCACAACCCACCAACATGCCTACAAGGAGGCCCAACTATGCAGATAAGCCTTGCTATCATAGCTGTGGTTATACAAAGTGGGGGGCAAAGACCTTACAAAAATATGGAGCAACAGCTGCTTTACTTATATCTTAGGCATGCTGCACCCTCCTACTCTGCAACAAATGATTACAATATAAATTATTGCTTTCATGACAATCATGCAAAATGGTGTTCACTTAGATTCCACGCATAGCATATCAGCCAGTGTAGTACGTGTAGCTTGCTCAAGGGTTGGTGTGCCAACGTGCAGCTTCTTGCCATCATGCACCTAGAACTCATGAAAGAAGATGCATGTAGAAATCATAAAATAATTACAGATAAAATGTAGAGAAAATGTTGTAAACTCAGGTTAAGACTGGTTAAATATGAAAAGGTAAAAACAGAAGTAAATCCAACCAGTCAGCCACAGCAGTTGCTGTATAAAATCATGGATTTTATTCAAAGAAGGAAAATGAAACCATAAACACAAGGCTAAAACTCAGACAAGCACTTTCACGTCTTTCTAAACAGGTGCTTCATCAGATCTGATCCAGCAAATCCAGCCAACTGTAACCCATAGCAGTCAGTCTCCTCAAAGATGTTAAATACAGTGTGTCCCAGTTTGAACCGTTTTGATACATTCTTCCCAGTTTTCATCATTTGAAGTTAAGTTTTTATAGCTGACTCTAGCTGATGCTTCTTAGCCATACTATATCGCAGTTTGCCATCTTCTGTTTAATAAGTTTGATAGCATTTTTATCAGCAGTTTGCAAGCAGCCACTGGATTCAAAGACATTTAATATCCACAAAATAAGCTCCACAGCTAGCATATTAAGTAACTTGATTTGTAAGTGTTGATAATGTATGTATGAAGGCGTATTGTTATCCTAACAATCATATATGACTGCCACTATATTTTTACAAATAGGTATTGCCATGATAATCAAATTCAGCCAGCCATAACCCATAGCAATCAGTCCCTTCCATAAAATATGCCTCATCCAAAGCCTTTTGAAATAAAATGCTTGCATTCAAACTGTGTGACTTTTTAAATTAATTTATTTTGCTGCAAGGAAGATAATGGACACATCAAAGATACTGTCTCCAGGTTGGTGTTTATTTTGTGCATTTTCCAAAGCAATAATTTGACTGTTATTAATTTTATTTATCCTTAATATTGTTTTTTATAAACAAGAAACATCTTCATTAAATTATCACTTATGACATAGGCAATTGTACATTAATATAAATGAAAATAAACCATATTTATTTATTTATTTATTTTACTTTTGTTTAGAGGAAAGTCCGGCTGGACACATGTTCTTTTACAGCAGAGGTCTGGGGAGAAAAGCTCCAGTTAGTGCATATACAATACATACATGAATAACATCTGAATATATAGGCAATACATATCAAAGTACAACTGGCAGTAGATGCATTGCATAACTTAACTGTGAGATATATACATCAGTAAAGGATGAGATAACACCGGAGTGCAGTACATTGAGATATAGTGCATTATTTTCACAAGTGTTGTACAATCTAATAGTACACTAGAGGCATTATGTGAAGGAATGAGAAGATATAGATAGTAAGAGAGTGAAGAGGTAGCAGTATATGTAAACTCAAAGTGTGTGTTAGCAGGATTTAGGCAGTGGTGAATAAAGTAGGTTATTAGAAGGTCGGCTAAGTTATGATGTTATAGTTTCTGAGAGTTTAATTAGTCAGGAAGATTTGTAAAGGAGACAGTTGAGAGTGAGATGTTTTCTGTCAAGTGATGGTGGAACATGGGCAGAGTGATTTGGTAAGGAAGTGTTGTTTTATATTAGTTTTGAATAGAGGTAGGGATGATATAGAGGTAATGTTGACTGGCAGTTCATTCCAGATTTTACCTGTGTAGTTAGCAAATAGAGAATCCCCTGCTTGTTTTTTGGATAAGTAGGTTTTATTTGTTGCTTGTTGGAGGAGCGTAGTAGTCTATTGGTACTATAGGGTTGAAGAAGGGTTTGTAAGGATTTGTAAGGATGGTACTTTTTCAGGATTTGAGCAGAGTTTATGGGCCATTGTTAATTGTGTATACTGTATACTGTAGGAGATGGGGAGTTGTAGCCAGTTGAGTTGTTTGAGTGAAAGGCAGTGGTGTGTTCTAGTTGATAAATTTGTGGCATATCTTGTAATTTTATTATAGCAGGACTCGAGTTTTTGTAGTTCAGATTTCTTGGGATTAGTGAGAATGGGGGATGTGTATATTAAGGTGGATATCAAATGAGTTTGGGCAATAGCTATTTTGGTATCTTTGGTAAAGTAGTGTTTATTCCTGTATAAAGTACCTATTTTTTTATGCACCTTTTTAACTGCGTGGGAGATGTGTATGTCAAATTTAAGGTTGCAGTCAATTTCTACTCCTGGCAGTTTAGTGTGTGGTGATGGGGTGATTATAGTACTGTTAATGGAGGAGATGAAGAAGGTGTTAGAGGGGGGAGAAGTCTTATTAGGGAGGAATACCATTAGCTTGGTTTTCTTAGGGCTTAATATTAGGTTAGCATTTGTGAGCCAGGTTTCTGTATCATGAAAGGCTTTCTGGGTTAGTGTTTGTAGATTCAATAGAGAGGGTGCAGAACAGATCACTGTGGAGTCATCTGCATATTGAATGAGTTATGCATGACTGGTTTATAGATGGAGTTTGTTAGTAAATATAGAGAATAGGAGTGGGCCTAAGATAGAACCATGAGGCACTCCAAGAGTTACTGGTAATAGGAGTGATAGAGTTTGTTGCCAAGAGACTGCTTGTTGCCATCCTGTGAGGTAGTCTTGGAACCATGCAAGTGTGGGGTTTGAGAAGTCAAGGTCAGTGAGGGTATTTAGTAGGTTTGTGTGAGATACCATGTCAAAGGCTTTTGATCGGTCTAGAAAGATAGAAGAGACACAGTTGTTAGTAGTCCTGTGGCAGTTAACAGTGTTAGTGAAAGACATTAGTGCTGTGGTTGTACTATGGTATGGTCTGAACCCATGTTGGGTATTAGGAGATTGTTGGTAAGTAGGTAGTTAGTAACCTGCTTGTGAACTACTCTTTCAAGAAGTTTTGATAGTGGAGGCAGTATTGCAATTGGTCTGTAATTATTTAGTTCAGTTGATGGGCCGCCTTTGTGTAGTGGGATGATATATGAGGTTTTCCAGATTGAAGGGACCTGATATTCAGTTATGGATCTATTGATTATTAGTGAGATGGGGTATGCTATACCTTCTGCTGTTATCTGTAAGTTTTCAGCAGGTAGACTGTTTGGTGGGTTTTAATTTTTGCAGCAGTCTTTTGATATTGTCATGCTACTGGTTGGAGAGAGAATAGTGGTGTGGTCTTTGTTGAGGGAGTTTGAGTTTTGGATGGCTCTAGTATGGTTTCTGTAAAATACTTATTAAATTGAGTTGCAATATTGTCTGTGTTGTTGGTAGTGGTGGCAGGGGTGGTCCTATTTTCCCAGGTAGAAGGATATTATTTATAGTGGACTAGAACTTTTGTGGATTTTTATGGTGCCTGGTTTGAATTTCGGTGTAGTAGTTGCAAACATTGTACATCACTTATAATCTATCCAGTCACTGTTTGTCAAACATTACATAGCTCATTCAAATCCTGCTTTCTTTTAAACCTCATTCCTCCTTTGCATGTCTTGTCCCACAATTCCCATTTTTTCTACGTAATTTGCTCCAACCCTTTTCCAGTTGTTTTATCGATGCACTATATTCACTACATCTAGTACAGTTGGTTTAGACTTTGCTTTCCATTTTCTAGTAATTGCTTTTTAGTAGCCACCATAATTAGATTCACCAAGGCCTTGCTACATCTAGGTAATTCCGATTCTGTATCATAGCTGAAAAAAATTATTTCCTTAGTTTTACCAATTTGCTCACCCAGTATTTCTGATAGAGTAGGCTGCAGGAATTTTTAAAGTCTGCCAACGTATTACAGTCCCAGAAAAATATGCTCCCAGTTACCTCTTTCTTCCCCATCAGACCTCCAACATTTACTATCTACCTGAGGAAACATTCTTTGGAGTTTACTTGGAGTATAAAATATCTATGTAAACACTTCCAATCAAAGATCCTAAATCTCATAGGCTTTGTTGCATATTTGAGAGACATATACATGCATACATATGCATATATGGGTCTACGTCATGTGACCTAAATTTCATTTGACTGAAATTCATTTGACTGAGACCAAAACACTGAAAGTTCAAAAGACTGAAAACTCATTTGATTGAAACTCATAACACTGACACATTAAAGTAAAAGGTATATGCCCTTTTCCCCACTGTAGTGCGATCCTGGAGTTAGTATATATAGTTGGGGGGTGAAGCCCCCCACATACTTTATACATTTTAAATTATACACATGGATATTTATAACTGCAATGAATAACTCTTTGCAGAAAACAATATTTACCTAAACTATGTGGGGGGCTTCACCCCCCCACCCCCTTAACTATATATACTAACTCGAGGATTGCACTACAGTGGGGAAAAGGGCATATACCTTTTACTTTAATGTGTCAGTGTTATGAGTTTCAGTCAAATGAGTTTTCAATCTTTTGAACTTTCAGTGTTTTGGTCTCAGTCAAATAAATTTCAGTCAAACGAGATTTAGGTCATATGGAGTAGACCCGCATATATATATATATATATATATATATATATATATATATATATATATATATATATATATATATGTGTGTGTGTGTGTGTGTGTGTGTGTGTGTGTGTGTGTGTGTGTGTATGTATGTATATATACATATATATATATATATATATATATATATATATATATATATATATGTATATATATATATATCCCCATTGTTTTTTTGTGAATTGCTTATCCAACTTCTCTTCCTAATCCTTTCTAACCTCCTTTGATTGATTCTTATAGTTAACATGCAATATTTTATATGCTTTACTAATTATTCCTTTTTAACAGCAGCTTCTGTTCTAGATTCTACTAAAAACTCTACTAGTGCTGGTCTTTCACTTAGAATCTCCCTCTTTCTTTCTTTTTGCCTATACTGTGATATCAGTCCTTGATAGGGAAGGCAATCTCTACACTTCAGTCCAAATTAATTCTTGGCCTCTGCCCATTCTAATACCTTTCCCTCTCTGTTTATTTACTCCCAATACATTGATTATTTTGCCAGTTTTCTCCAATAAATTCCAGCCCCCCCCCCGCATACCTCTCAACCTCTTAAAGTAAGAAATCTGGACAAAGCCATAAATACTGGGGCAACAATGACCCAAAAATAGGGACACTTTTTAAATATTACTCTTATAAACTTAGAAAGTTGATAGAATAACAGGTTTTGCATTAGCATGCTTCTTCTGAAGGGTATAAAGTCTAAATCTCAAATGTCTACCATTATTTTCTGGCATCATTTCTCAATTATTTGCCAGTGATTTGCCAGAAAACAGCAATTTTATGAGGAACAGGCCAAAAATGTGATGCAAAAACCTGGACATTCTGTGAAAATCTGTACAGTTGAGAGGTATGCGGGCCTCTTGCCTGTTGTTTGTATCCTTAATTGCAGTCATCCCTATTAGTAGAATCTCTTTTGTCCATTCCTATGTTAGCTTAGTTCTTAGAATACTTCCTGCTACTTTACGAATATAATATTCTGTATGGTTATTGTTATTGACATTAAGGATCTACATCCAAAATCCAAGACTCTTCTTATTTCTTGAGCTTTCCCCCTGTTTTCTCATCATCCGTTTCCACTTTGAATTATAGGTTTCTGCTTGTGCTATGTACAGGAGCCTTAACTGTGTAGTTGTGAAATACCCGTTCAAATTGGGTAATCCCAAACCACCTTGCTCTATTGGAAGAATCGACTATAAAATAATGTCATCTGCAAGTAGCACCAGCTTTTTTTGACTACCATAGCAAATATATCCTTGAATTTCAGTATCCCTTATTTTCTTTGCCAATAGTTCTAAGTATAATGCAAATTACAAAGGGGAAAGATGACATCCCTGCTTGGTTCCTCTGCTCAAACATAAATTATCGGAGAGAAAAACACCCACTTCAGTTTTTGCCTCTGATCCCTCACATATCCTCCTAATCTGCCTTATGATTTTATCAGGAATGCAAATACTTTCATTGCCCTATTCATAAATTCCCAGCTTACTCTGTTAAATGCTTTCTCTGCATCAAGACCCACCAACAAGAGTGGTATTTTCTAACATTCTGCTATAATCTCGATCATCACTATTTTGTTAATGCTGTCAAATGCTTGCTTCCAATTAAAAAGTCATACTGATCGATAGCTATCAATTTTGGCATCTCGTTTTCCATTCTTTTAGCCATTATAGGTATAAACACTTTATAATCATGGTTTATAATTGAAATTAGCCTGTATGAGGCTGTATTTGATGGGTCTTTACCCTCTTTAGCTTTTACAGCCACCACCATGTTCTTCCAGGATGTTGGTGCTTCTCCTCCTCTTAAAAAAACATCAAATAAAACCTTCCAGATCTTTAAGGTTTTTTTTTCCTCCTAGCTTCCAGACTTCCACAAGAATGCCATGTATTCCTGTGAACTTTCTTGTTGAAAGGTTATACTTCAGCATTTTTATTATATCTCCTCCTATCCTGACTGTTAATAATTGAGCCTTATCTACCTCTAACATTAGCACAGTTAATTATTCCATAAACATTTCCGTGTGTAACTTTTCTTGATTTCCATATTTATATGCTTTATACAGATTTTCATAAAATTTCCAAAATATTCTTGCACCTCTACAGGATCCCTTATTATCTTTCTTGTTATAGTGTTCTAAGCTTGTTGACACCCCTTTCTACATTTTGTTGCCTGAGTCGTCGTGCTGAAAGATTTGTGCTCTGGAGTTATTATCAAAAAAACAGTTGCTTAACAGCAATCTTTCTAAACTCATGCATATTATTGAGGTAATCCCTTATTTTCTATTTAACATTCTGGAATTGTTCCTCTTCTTCCTCTGTGAGATTCCCCCTATTCTGCAATACTTTAACCTTTGTCAGTCCCTCTACATAATTCTTGTTACTTCTTAACTGCATCTCCCTTTCTTTTATTTCCACCCATTTTTAAATTCCACATTAATTTTTATTCCACTCCCTAGCTATATTTTCAGAAGAAATTTCTATTGTCTCTAATGATCCCTGAATAATTCCACTACCCATCCCCTAAATTCCTCTTTTTTCAACAGAATAGATGGGAAAGCACCAGTGTCTCATTTTTATTTCATTACCCTGCATTTTCATTTTAGTTATTATTGGAACATGATCTGAAATAGTTATTGGATGCATATCAAAACTTTCAAATAAAAGCACATGATCCTGTGAAATATACATTCTGTCTAGCCTAGCCCTGTTTTTGTATCTTGGGGAATAATATGTAAATTCACTCCAAAGTCCTACTAGTGAATTCACATCTTCCATGTCAAATATTTTCATACATTTCTTTAAAAATCTACTCTCCTTTGCTATATTTTCTGTTCTGGGCCTCCAGATATATATTTTCCAGTCCCACCTATAAGTAATATTCCTGGCTGAAAGCTAATTATTTCCCCCAGAATTTTCTTAAGCTCCATTATAGCAATTTTAGGTGGAATATAAATACATGCCAGTGTAATTTACCTGTCTTGCCAGTAACCCCTTAGTACTACAAATCTACCATTATTATGTTTTTTATCCTCTTCTATCACTATTGGAGCTTTTCTTGCAATTAATGTAACTACTCCCCTTTTCCTTTGTCCCAGGTATTCTCCTAAATAACCATCCTGAAAACTTTTCTTTATCAAATTTACATTTAGTTCTTTCCAAATGTGTCTCCTGTAGCATAGCTATTTGCACTCTACATCTTTTAATACAGATCATTACTCTTTCTTTTTGTATATATCTGTGAGACTATTTACATTTAAAGATAATATAGAAAGCATCATTATGTTAAAAAGTTATCATTCCCATGTTTTATGTATAACAGCTTTTTTGTGTCTAGTTCCATTTTTTCTGTTCCATGCATGCACTGATGCTTGGCTTTTATACAGCTGTTCCTTGACATACCTGTTTGAGCCTGTGTCACAGCTTACAAACCTTTTTGTTTTATTGAAAACCTTTAAAAAAAAACAAACAAACAAACAAACACACCCCAGTACACCACTGAAGCCTATTAACTTAATACTAACACACAGATATGTGTATACCTTCAAATATTGAAGTTTTATCCTCCTAATATGAACAATTGTCCCAGATTGACAGCCACATTCACAGACTTGGATTAACCTAAAGAGAAGTTTATGCATGCTAAGATGCATGGTACATCCTGTGCTACTAAGTGCTAAATGGTTTTGTTTTATCTTTATTACTTTCCCAGATTGGGAAAAGACGTAAATGCTTTCAGAAAACATGATCTCTTAGCCAGTGAAAGAAAGCAGTATTCTGCTTGTATTGCTCTTCATCAGATTGTCTCAGTGGAGACAAGAGAACCACATACAGAGTTGCTTCTTACAAGCACTCATTTATTTGCTACAGGAAAACTTTTTTATTATATTCAATGTTCTTTTTTATTTATTTGCTTTCTCTTAAGACTTGTTCCTAGATCAAACCAAGAGCCTTAATCCAGGCATTCCCCTTTGCAAGAGTGAGAAAAATCACATAGATTTTTCTTGTATCATGCTCTTTTGACCAGACTTTTCTTTATTTTTTACATTGCAGTGTCTACATTTCTTGGAGCTGAACAAGGAGAAAGAAAGAAGAAGGAAAAAAGAAACAGGGGCACCTGTTTACTTAGATATCCCCATTACTCTTGAAAAATAAGTGAAAAAATACTTTATAGCATGCATCTCACCTCAAACAGCTTTACAAATAGAAAATACACTTTAACCTACTCTCCTAAAATAACATGAACATTGAACTCATAACTCATACCAAGCTTCTGGAGTCACCATTGGCAAACACCTGAAATATGACTACAACAACAAAAGTGTGGTGCTCTTTATAGAATTAAACTATACTTGGACCAAATTAGCTAAAGGAAAAAAAAACATTGCCTCAGCCTTCTTAATACCAACACCTTTCTATGTTTCTCACATATTGCTCAACTTACAGGCCTCCCAAATTAATCTTCTTAATCAGTGCTGTAATAAAATCACTAAATACTTTACCAATATGTACTACAAAACCCATCACTGTCTGGCTCTTAAGCATGTTTACTGGTCAGAATTATCCCACTTCTTAACTATCTCATAATTAATCGCCACCAACAAACTTCTTCATAAACCTTATTAAGGCTTTATTCTAAGCAGCATCCTACAACTCTCTTCTCCCAGTAGATCACTTTGCTCAACAGTTAAACTATTTCTCTGCATAATCAAATTAAATACCTCTGCTGGAGATGGTCTTTACTCTTCCTTTGTTACCAGAAAATGGCATTCCATTCCTTGTACTAAAACAAGCACCTAACCATGAATCCTTTAAAATGCAACTCAAAAATATTTTGTGGACTCTTGGCCTTGCTTTTATTCATTGACAGCTAAAATCTCATACCTCTTGCATTGATTCTATCCTATTCTATCACCACTTTACCCTGACTTTACCTTTTAACTTTTCCACAATAACATCCATGTGTGTGTGTCTACCTGTTTGTCTATATTTCTGAATGTGTCTATGTATATGTGAGTATGTCTGTCTGGAGTCCTCAATGTATGTGTTTGTGTGTGTAGATATTAAATAATTACATAACCTATATTTTGGATGTAAACTACTTCTGCCAGCAACAATTACATGCACTACAGCAAGTCTGAAACATTTTATTTCAAATTTATATATGTATAGTATTGAAAAATAGAATTATAGTATATATAATGTTGCACATGTAGTACATGCATACTTTCCTAACTTCCACGCTATTTCACATTTGCAAACTTGTACACACACACACACAGTCATAAATAAATATATATATATATATATATATATATATATATATATATATATATATACACACACACACACACGCACACACACACACACACACACACACACACACACACACACACACACACACACACACACACACACACACACACACACACACGCACACACACACACTCTACTTTTTCTTTTTAAGCACCCACCTAATTCTACCTTCAATATACTCCTTAGTTTTAACAAGTATTTTTTCTCCTGTTACCATCATATCATCCCTTTGTAACAACTCCCTAATGTTAACACGTATATATATTTTTACTCTGCACATTCACTCCTCCTCCTCTCTCATTCCTTCTGTTTCATTCTTAATTACTGCAGATTTACAGTGCTTCTATTCTACACAATTGTATTATTGCTTACAAGTCCTGCCTCCCTTACATCTTACCAACACCTACTTGTACATGCAACTCTCCACACCCACCCCAGTCATCTCCCAAACACTACATATCTCTATCTATTAATAGCACTTAGTCTCTTCTCCTCTGCTACTGTCCACCTCTTTAAAATAAAATATGACACCCACAATGACATAATCAACAAACCTTCCCCTAGACTAAGGCTGGAATTCAAACACCCTTATATATACTCCATGCTGTTGTTTCACTTAAAAACATGTGGTGACATCCATACTAACCCAGGGCCTACAACCAGTCAGTACAATAACAATTCTGCCATATCATAAAATAGTTATCTTTCAAAACCATATGGTCTCCACCAATAGTCAGCTAACCTTAGAAGTATAAGGAACATACTTACTGATGTGTATGCCTGGGTAGCCTACCTCTCCCCAGGTATACTAGTATCCACAGAAACGTGACTTAAACAAGAAATAAAAGATAAAGAAATGTTACTGCAGGTATATGACATCTTAAGACTAGACAGAACCCATAAAAATATGGTGGGGTGGCCATTATCTACATGACTACTTAAAACCTCCCTATGTCTCATATAACCCCACCCCAACTCTTCAGTGCTGAAATATTCCTTTTAAATTAATGTTCACAAAAGTATTTGCATTATAGGGGCTTACTTCCCCCCAGGAAATAATCTAGTTGTTGCTGAAAACCTTCTCTCCTGGGCATCCATCACCATCTCACTTGAGACAATCATTTTAGGAGATGTGAATATAGACTGGCAAACTATTGACAATATCAGTCCTTCTAATGTCATTAATCTGTATTTATTTTGCTCAGCTTACTTTAACTCCCACAATATGCAACAAAAACTCTGGTAGAGCTTCTACTTTAGATTGGATTCTCCCTAATTCTCCAAACAAAATCCTTTCAACAGGGGCTTTTCTTGATACCTTAAGTAATCATCAACTTATGTTTGCAATAAGGCATCATAACCTAACCAAAAATAACAGCATCGGTACAACTTTGCTCATAACCCCCCCTCTCTTAGTAAGGCCAATTCATTTCAGCACTAAAATCAGTCAAATGGCAGGCTCTTCATACCCCTCCACTTGATGAAGCTGTAGCTCTGCTCAGTTCAGTTTTCCTTAACATACAAATGAACCAGCCCCAATAAAAAACAAAAGAATTAAATCGAATCCAGCACCATGACTTTCAAAAAGTACTGAACTGCATATGAGAGAGATAAACTTAGCCTGAAAAAAAATAGAAGCAAGTTAAAACCATTGCTGCCTATCAGTTCTTTAAATGTCTAAGAAACTCCACTAAAAATGAAATAAAGACTGATAAAAAGACCACTATATTAATATGCATGCAGAGTCTATATTATATGTCCGGAGATTTCTAACTTCGAACACTATATGATCGACACCATATGGTCGAAGTTAGAAAACTTCGAATATACATAAAAAAAAAAAAAGATACCCAAACCCAAAACTAACAGTTGTAGGCAGGGAGGCAAGCCCTGCTGCACCCCCCACACCCCCCGCTCTTTAAATATACGAAGTCCGAGACCACACTATAATGCGGTAAAGAGAAGATTTCCCTTTACTGCACTGTAGTGCAATCTCGAATTTGGTATATTTAAAGAGCGGGGTGCGTGGGGCAAAGGTGGGGTGCAAGCCCCCCTGCTTTAACCCATTAGTTTAATTTTTTATTTTATTTTTTTTTAATATTCAAAGTTTTCTAACTTCGACCATATGGTGTCGATCATATGGTGTTCGAAGTTAGAAATCTTAGGACGTATAATATAGACCCTAATATGCAAACAGCAGATTATAACAACCCAAAAGCTTTCTGGACTGCAGTTGACCCGTTGTTAAAACCTGGTACATCAGCACAACTGACACCTACTTCATCTAACCATACTGACAGCATATCCAGTGAATTCAGTATCACCTTCATCCAGACAGTAACTTCTCTTATTAAATCCTATGCACAGGCAAACACAAGTTTCTCTTCTTCTTTGTTAGCTCCCAAAACACTTGCACTCAAACCAGTCTCAATTTCTACAATCAAAAGCTATTGATAGCCTTAAAACTTGCCACCTTTGCCCCTGATAACATGCCATCTGAGTACTTTAAAAATTGGTGTTGATGCTCTAGCTTTTCCTGTCTCTATTCGAATTAATCGCCCCATCACTGAAGGGATAGATAATAACATCAGCAAGCAAAGGAGGACAGTATTGCCGGAAAGGATTTCATCCTCAAGTCTTGGTGCGGAACTTCATAAGATGGACCCTGTTTTTATAATATCTCACAAAGACAAGACTGATATATTGATTGTACTTTATATAGCATATATCATTGACAGAAGTAGGTTATAAAATAAAAAAGACAGCTGGGTACACAAGTCCCAGGATAAAAAATGTCCAATCCTGGTATGTGCACTGGTGCCAGGACTGGAAAAAAATGATAGCAACGATTCTAATCAAGACACAGAAACATTCCTACAATGGGGTTAAGCCAGGCTCAGGGGCAGGATGCCCCCCCCCCTGTTGTAGAAGGAAGTAGTAGTCCACAAAAATGAAAACTGGCAGTCAAAAATAGAGTCATAAAGAAGATAGAGTGGACTATTGAGGATAAGAAAGAAATTATGTATAGTTACTATTATGCAAGAAGTCCAGAATTTTCAGACAGAAGATACTCAAAAAGATTAAGAGAGAAATTAGAGGAAAGAAAAATACTTGTTGAAGGAAAAACTGTCAAAAGCTTCAAATGCAAATTTGTGTTCACTAATGCAACAGATCCATAAAAACATTATATAGATCTAATAACTTTGGGCTGTTTGGAAAATGAAGCAACTGAGGAAGTGCAAAAATATAAATAACAAAACCTGGAAGGTACAAAAAAGAAACATTGATATTGGAAAGAAAGAAGATATCTGATATGATGAAATATTTATGCAAAGGAGAAAGCCAAATTAATCAGTACAAAAAAGCAGTACCAAAGATATTTGAGGAGAAATAGAGGCAAAGGTACCCAGATATGGAAAATTTCACAATACAAAAAATAAAATCATAAAGGAGGAATGAGGAACATAAGATTATAGTAAAGTAGAACTTAAACAAATAGAAGCTGAAATTATGGAACACCTGCAAAGTGAAGGATTTAGTGTAGAAAGTCTAACAGAGGTTATGTCACAGCGTAATAGAACTATGAGTCCCTAACATAAGGAGAAACATGTGGAGCAGGAGTCATTTGAAGAAGAAATATGGACATGCGAAAGAAAAAGAGATTTAATATAGGGCAATGCAAAGGAGAAAGTAAAACTAAACAAACAAACAAACAAAAAAAAACAGCACCAAAGATATTTGAAGAGAAATACCAGCAAAAGCATCCAGATATGGAAAATTTCACAATACTAAAAATAAGAAAACAAAGAGAAATTTAGAAAAGAGGATTAGTAATGAAGAAGTTCAAGAAACAGAAATTGAAGTTATGGATTAACTGCAAAGTGAAGCATTTAGTATAGAAAATCCAACTCTGGTAATATCACAACATGGTGGAACAATGAGTCTCCAAATTAAGTAGAAACAAGTGGAACGGGAAGCATCTGATCACTTGCAACATGAAGATACTCTGAAGCCTTCCATAGGAAACCAGTACAAAAGTTCAGTTGGAGTTGCACAGCAAGGGAAGGAGCAGGAAACAGTCACAACTCTGATGTAGTCAATGTTGTGCCATGATAGGCCAATGAGTTCTCATATGAAAGAGAAACAGATGACACAGGATGCAGCTGAAGATAATATTTCACAGGAAGATGTTCTGGAAATCTCTGTAGAGTGACCACAAGACATGGAGAACAAGGAATATGCCTCAGTTTAGAAGAAAATGATCTAAGGGAGAAGTTGCTTGATTTAACAGAGATGGATAAATATATTAAGATCGATGAAAGAAATAGATTACAGAAAGTCAATAAAACCCAAAATGTTAGAAGTGTGATAAAACAAATGAACACAGTAATCAGGACCATTAACAGAAATGTGTGTGTATGATATAAGTAAATAGAATATATTACTGTGCAGCTACAATAATAACAGATAAAGTCTTACCACAAAATCACAGGGCAATAAGGGAAAGGAAGGGAAAAATCAAATGCCATCATGGTGGTATTGAATAGAGAAAACTATAAAGCAATTAAGAGAAGAAGTGTCACTGTTAGAAGAGTATAGTAGAGGGAACGGATCAACAAAAATACTCAGAAAGATAGACATGATAAAAGCAACACACTGTATCAGAACTGACCAGGATCTATAATATACTATTGCAAATAATAAACTAAAGATATCAGCACAGGGAGAAAATCTTATAAGAAGATATGTAGATAAATATAAAGGAAAAGTACAAAATAACCAATTCATCGATGACCCAAAAAAGCTTCGTAGAGAACTGGGAAACATAACAAAGATGCTGAATGGATAGAAGAAGTAAAAGAAACAGTAAAAGTTCAAATGTCCAGGATATGAAATAGAATGAAGTAACCGCAGAGCAATTGAAACAAAATTAAGAAAAGCTCCTAACTGGAAAGTCCCAGACCCATATGCAGTATCTAACGTATTGCTAAAAGTATTAAAATCTTTACATGAAGATTTAGCCCTGAGTAAAAACTGCTTTTATGCACATCCCAAACAGACACCAACCTGGCTAACAGGAAAAACAATACTCCTCCTTAAGAGTGAACCTGCAAGCTATCCTAAAAACTATAGACCAATAACTTGCCTTCTGATGATGTATAAATTATATACTGAAATTCATGTCGACAGAGTTTGTAGTCATTTAGAAGAAAACTCAGTCATGGCAATAGAACAAAAGAGTAACAAAAGAAAGTCACATGGAGCAAAGGATCTTTTGTTATTAAATAAAGTCATAATGGAGAATTGTAAAAGGGGATCAAATCTGGTATGGCATGGATAGACTACAAAAATACATTTGACAGCATCCCGCATTCATGGATGACGAAGTGCTTACAGATGTATAAGTTACACCTTACATTGATGAATTATATTACGGTGACCATGAAAGAGTGGCAAACCATTTTGCAGGTAAGTCATGATAAAGGGCAAATTACTATCCCAGGGAAATTTTCAGAGGGAGATATTCCAGGGTGACTCTTTGTCACCACTGCTCTTTTGCTTTGCCCTTAACCAATTAAGTTGTCTACTCAACAGATTAGGTCATAGTTACAATTTGGCTCCAAGGAAACAACAAGGTGTAAAGACCTCTCATTTTTTATGGATGACTTAAAACTATATATTTCATCAAATGATGAGCTGAAAACACAGCCGGAAGTGGTCAAAACTTTCTCAGATCAGATAAAAATGTAATTTCATCTTTATAAATGTGCAAAAGCAAAATGTAAAGCAGGAGAGCTGCAATACCAAGAAAATATCAGTCTGGGACAGGAATGAGATACAAAGAAACATGAGCAGGAGGGAGTGGATAAATATTTGGGAAAAGTTGAAGGAATGACAAAACTTGAATAAATGCAAACAAACCTCAGTAAGGAAAATTTTAGAAGACTAAAACTAATACTGAAAACAGGCCTGCCATCTAGGAACAAAATCCAAACTATAAACCAATTTGCTCTTCCTGTTTTAATTTGCAGTTTTGGGGTAATTAACTGGTCCCAAAAGGTACTGGATCAGTTAGACAGGAAAAAAGTAAAAATGCTTCATGCTTATCAAATGTTATATAAAGATTATTGTATACCAAGATTATGTATTCCTCATTCTGAAGGAGGTATGGGCCTCTTTGAGATTGATTACATCTACAGATCTACAATCATAGGAATGCATACATATCTGCTGACCTCATCGGATCTAAAAATAGTGAAAGTTCTAAAACATGAGGCGAACAAGTCTATGATGACTTCCCTACTTAGTTTAGCAAAAGCTTATCAGTGTCAATCAGGAATGGAAATCAAACCAGAAGTAGTCAAAAATCAGGCAGCAACTACGTTTACCAAAAAAAAGAAGGAATATAAGGAGAAGGATCAGATGAAAAGCTAAGAAATGTGGAAAAGGCACAAATATAGTTGTAAGTATAGAAAACTTTTGGAACAACCTCATGTTGATCAGGTTCTGATGCAGGAATGGTTAATCAGAGGTGAATTTAAACCAAAAGATGAAAGGTTAATATTGGTGGCCCAGGATAGTGGCTATGTACATGCTGGTTTACAAAGTCCATTGAACATGAGGGAGAAACAGACAAATGCAGGTTCTGTAAAGCAGAATTGGAAATGGTCACACATCGTGTTGCTAGGTGTGATACACTAATGGCAGAAGGCCTGTATATTGAAAGATATGATAATGTGGCAATATTATTACACTGTGGATTGTGCAAACATTACAGTACTGAGGTAGCTGAGAAGCACTGGAAACGTGCCAGAAAGCATTATAGAAAATTATGAAGTTTATATCACATGGGATCACCCATTACCAACAGTTCAAAAATAGATGGAAGAAAGCCAGATATAGCCCATGAAAAGAAGACAAAAGTAGCCTTAGACACAAAGTCATAGAATACCAGGATTTGCAGGCAGCAATGAGGGCAATGTGGAAGAAGGATACACAGAGAGTTCCAATAGTAGTAGTAGGAACAATGGGGCTCATGAAAAAGAAATGACATTCATATTTAGATATGCTAGTGAAACATGTAACTCGGTATGAATTGTAGAAGAAATCAGTTCTGGGCATATTGCGGGTGCTGCAAAAAGCACTTTTGGCTAACATCAAAAATTAAAAAAAAAATACTGATTTCACAAACTTTAATCATACTTTTACTTAGGAATGAGGTACATTCCCATCATGGTATTAGAAACTCAAAAGACTTGGAAATTAAACCAGAAGCTACAGTATATCCCATCCTTATAGAAAAGGTACTACTTTCTTTCTCTCCATAAAGGTAGAACCTGAAATAACTTCAGGCCTATAGCCATACTGTTTCCATTCTCAAAAATTCTTGAGAAGTGTATCCAGCCTCAACTCTGTAGCTTTCTCACTGACAGCTGCCTCCTTTCCCTTACACAGCCTGGTTTCCATCCTTTTTGAAGTACATGTATAACTCTCCTTATATCTGTTAACCAATATCGAAACTCAGGGCACTTTCCCTAGATTTATCCAAAGCTCTTGACATGGCATTGCTTCAAAAACTAGCTTGCCTAAGAATTCATGAAACTTAAACATCTTGGCTCTCCAGCTACCTCTCAAATAGGCAACAGACAGCAAAATGGCAAAATGACATCTCATGTTTTCTTCACATTACAGTGGGTGTTCCTCATAAATGATCCAAAACTAATCTGTGCTGTTAAAAGCACAGATAAATTAAAATACTTCACTCATGAGTTTTTCTACACTATAGAGTCCTGGCTTTCTGATGCACAGTTCCTCCTTAACCCTAAAAAAATCAGCATACTGCAAGATTCAGCTTTCTAATATACAGCTTTAAGTCTATAATTGTAGTAGTTGGGTCAGCTTTATTAGTAGGAACAAAAGTCATGCCCATTTCAAAGATATTGACATGCACAGAAGTAATAAGTGTGTCACTAAGATTATAAATTTTAAAGTCACCCTAATCATTAGTGACTATTGTGGAATTCTTGTTCTGGGGGACCATTCTCTTCCTCTCCTTCTGATGCCAATAACCCTTCCCATCCCTGGAGGAATTCTGTATGGAGGGATTGTGCCTCTGCTCCTCTCTTCAGTTAGGAAGCAGCCCTGTTATTATTTTAAAGAAAGACTCGTATATTAAGAATTATATAAAAAGATTAGAAGGAGCTGTGGACATCAATTTTAAACATAAAAAATGGGTACAAATAAACTTTGTATTGCCGCTATGCTTTGGAAGGAATTCAGGTGGACATCAAAAGGGTAGGTACAGGGAGTGCCAGGCATCATATGAATTGTCAAGCAAAGGGGTTAGTTTATGTAGCCAGCTGCTAAGATTTTTTCATGTTTTATGTATGGAAAAACTGAAAAGTCCCACAAAGATCAAATTTATGAACATATTTGTGCAATTAAAAAACAGCTTCAGACTAATGCTTTATGGATACATATCCACATGTATGAGGGCCATCACTTTAAGTGTTTTGGACTTGAAGTGGTCAAATAAGATTTTAGAGAAGGACCATGGAAATCTGGTTGGAAGTTAGGGAACTTTCTTGGCAGATTAAATTAAATGCATCTGGCCTCAATGGACTAAATTATATCATTTCAATCATGCCTATTTTAAAGCTCAAATCTTTAGCTATTTGAGAATATTCTTACTTTTATGCTTCTATTTTACACACAGTAATATATACACTTTTTTGTATATTCTAGTTTTTATAAGTTTTTTTATTTTGGTGTATTTATGCACAAGCTTGACAGGCATTGCTTGATTGTATTTACTGTATGTTTAAAATGATTTATCGGTGAGTATACCTTTAAGAAGTGGTATGGTTTCATTAAGTGGAATCTATACAGGAAGTGATGTCAGGTTGCATCCTTTTTATCTCTGATGAAGTATTGCTTTATATAGAGAGACAAAAGTGCTTAGTCTTGAATAAAAACTTTGTTTTTTTATTTTTTATTGTTGGCCAGTTGTGTTAGTTATAAGTATTTCTCAAAATTTGAGTTGTGTCTTATAGAATTTGTGGCACCTATCCTGTGGCAAATAACATCACTAACATAAGTAAAGCCAGTGGAACCTCCAACTGTACTGAAGAACCTTGCAGAACTTAAATCCCCAAGCCAGCTGTGTCTTATAGAATTTGCGACACCTATCCTGTGGCAAATAACACCACTAACATAAGTAAAGCCAGTGGGACTTCCAACTGTACTGAAGAACCTTGCAGAACTTAAATCCCCAAGCCATCTGTGTCTTACAGAATCCGTGGCACCTATCCTGTGGCAAATAACACCACTAACATAAGTAAAGCCAGTGGGACTTCCAACTGTACTAAAGAATCTTGCAGAACTTAAATCCCCAAGCCAGCTGTGTCTTATAGAATTTACGGCACCTATCCTGCGGCAAATAACACCGCTAACATAAGTAAAGCCAGTGGGACTTCCAACTGTACTAAAGAATCTTGCAGAACTTAAATCCCCAAGCCAGCTGTGTCTTATAGAATTTACGGCACCTATCCTGTGGCAAATAACACCACTAACATAAGTAAAGCCAGTGTAACTTCCAACTGTACTGAAGAACCTTGCAGAACTTAAATGTATGTATCATTATAATACAAAAGGCATAGGTTGTGTTTTTGCTGTAATCCTTAACGTACTGAACATAAATGCATGAGCCAGCAGCAGGGATTTCAGTCCTCCCATGTAGAAACATTCTGATTTCAAGTCTGTAAAAACACTCCACTCTAAACTGTAATTCTAGCCCTTCCAGTCTCTAAAGAAACATTTATCCAGCTCTTTTTGGTATGCGATATATCCCTACTACCCTCCCAGTATGTCTCTGACCCAGCAATAGTTGACTCACTCTCTCTCAGCCCTCAGACAAGGTAATTTTTTAGGGCACCAACTGGTAACATTAACAAGGGCTTTCACTCCTTTTTTAAAAAAAAGCATTAGTAACAAAAGAAGGACTAACATTATAGATGTGACTTCTGAGCAACCGATAGTTTAGTTTTGAATTGCACATACCCTGATGAACTGTCCCTCCATTCTACAAACCCGCTGTAACAAAAATTTTCCTAGGGACCACTTCATAAGAGCCTTGCAATATTGCAACTGGTCTCCCATCAAAACCCTTTCATTAGACAAAGTGGTTGATTACTTCAAGTACACATTCCTAAATATCCTCAACCAACTAGCCCCCTTAAAAACTATCAGGATACATAGCAACCCCACCCCTTGCCTCCAGAAAACCACAAAAGCCCTACTTAGAGCCAGGGATAAAGCCTGGAAAACCTGGCACCACAGCAGATCACCTGCAGCTAGGCAAACCTTTCACAAGCTCCGGAACAAAGCAAAAAAGCAGGTTAAGCTCGATAAACAAAATTACTATATCACTCAACAAAGCAAATACAGTAATAAACCACAAAAATTCTGGGCAACAATAAATAACATCCTACAGCCTGCAAGAACCACTACTCCTGCCCCCAATATAACAGGTAGAGACCTGGACATAGCCTCCAGCTTTAATAACTATTTCACCTCCTCAGTACTCAAACTCTTAAACAACATCACTTCCTCCAACACCCCACAACCACCTCAGTCCCAAATCAATACCATACCTTTCACACTTAAGTCTGTTCCGACTTCTACTATCCAAAAACTCCTAGCCAAACTCAAACCAACCACCCTTGCAGTCAATAACCTTCCTGCTGAATACCTCCAAATTGCATCCACAGCTATAGCCTATCCCATTTCACTTCTAATAAATAGAGCCATCACCGAACACACCGTTCCATCCCTGTGGAAAACCTCATATATCATACCACTTCACAAAGGTGGCCACTCCCTAGACCTTTCCAACTATCTGTCAATTGTAATTCTCTCACCCCTCTCTAAGATCCTAGAAAGATGTATTCGTCACCAGTTCCTTGCCTATCTTCTCAACAACAACCTTCTCCTCAATCCAGCACAGATTTCGCCCATCCCACAAAACCACCACTGCCCTACTCAAATTCACCAATACTATAAACTCCCACAGGAATCTAGGTAAATTAGTCTCAGTTACCTTCCTAGATTTATTCAAGGCATTTGATACAGTCTCACATAATAAATTACTATCTTGTCTCTCTGACCTCAGCCTTAACAGCCCCACCCTACTCTGGTTTAAAAGCTATTTAGATAACCACCATCAATTCATCAAATGGCATAACTCTCTATCCCCCCCCCCACTCCCAACCTCCTTAGGTTTGCCGCAAGGATCAATCCTAGGACCCCTTCTTTTTAATATCTTCACAAAGCAACTCCACTCAGCTACCTCTAAAGCTGACATAGTCCAGTAAGCTGACGACACATCTCTCATATGCTCTGCACCCAACATCCAACTTCTCCAACAAAAAGCCCAAGAAGACTTCTATGAAATAGAGAACTGGCTTAGCAACTCACAACTCATGCTAAATCCTGAGAAAACACAACTAATGCTATTAACTCTACTAAAATAAGCAACCTTACCTTCTTTATACTCTCTGCCAACAAAACCCAAATCACCCCTGTCACTGAGGCTAAACTCCTAGGAGTTACCATTGACCAGCAACTCAGATTCACAAAGCACATATCAACAACCATCACTTCTTCTTCTTTCGGCTTTTCCCGGTTAGGGGTCACCACAGCAGATCACCTGTTTCCATTTCTTCATGTCCTCTGCATCTTGCTCTGTCACACCAACCACCTGCATGTCCTCTCTAACCACATCCATGAACCTTATCTTAGGCCTTCCTCTTTTCCCCTTACCTGACAGCTTCATTCTTAGCATCCTTTTCCCAATATACCCAGCATCCCTTCTCAGCACATGTCCAAACCAATGCAATCTCGCCTCTCTGGTTTTGTCTCCAAACTGTCCAACCTGGAATGACCCTCTAATATACTTATTCCTAATCCTGTCTACCCTGATCACACCCAGTGCAAATCTTAACATCTTTAACTCTGCCACATCCAGCTCTGACGCCTGCCTTTTTGTCAGTGCCACTATCACCAACCCATATAACATAGCTGGTCTCACTAACCTTTTGTAGACCTTCCCTTTCACTCTTACTGGTACTCGTCTGTCACAAATCACTCCTGATACTCTTCTCCACCCACTCCACCCTGCCTGTACTCTCTTCTTCACCTCTCTTCCACACTCACCATTACTCTGAACTGTTGATCCCAAGTATTTAAACTCATCCAACTTCATTAACTCTACTCCCTGCATCCTCACCATTCCTCTATCCTCCCTTTCATTCACACACACATATATTCCGTCTTAGTCCTGCTGACCTTCATTTCTCTCCTCTCTAGAGCATATCTCCACCTCTCCAGGGTCTCCTCAACCTGTTCCCTACTCTCACTACATATCACAATGTCATCTGCAAACATCATAGTCCACAGAGACTCTTGTCTGATCTCATCTGTCAACCTGTCCATCACCAGTGCAAATAAAAAAAGGGTCAGAGCTGATCCTTGATGTAATCCCACCTCCACCTTAAACGCATCTGTCACTCCCACTGCAGATCTCACCACTGTCACACTACCCTTGTACATATCCTGCACCACTCTTACATACTTTTCTGTCACTCCCGACTTCCTCATACAGTACCACAACTCCTCTCTAGGCACCCTGTCATATGCTTTCTCTAAGTCCACAAAGACACAATGCAACTCCTTCTGACCTTCTCTGTACTTCTCTGTCAACACTCTCAGAGCAAACATCGTATCTGTAGTGCTCTTTCCTGGCATGAAACCATACTGCTGATCACTAATCATCACCTCTCTTCTTAACCTAGCTTCCACTAATCTTTCCCATAATTTCATGCTGTGACTGATCATTTATATCCCTCTGTAGTTACTACAGCACTGCACATCACCCTTATTCTTAAAAATCAGTACCAAAACACTTTTTTCTCCACTCCTCAGGCATCCTCTCACTTTTCAAGATTTCATTAAGCAATCTGGTTAAAAATTCCACTGGCATTTATCCTAAACACCTCCAAGCTTCCACAGGTATGTCATCTGGACCAACAGCCTTTCCATTCTTCATCCTCTTCATAGCTATCCTTACTTCTGTCTTGCTAATCCATTGCACTTCCTGATTCACTATCCCCACATCATCCAGCCTTCTCTCTCTCTCATTCTCTTCATTCGTCAGCCCCTCAAAGTACTCCTTCCATCTGTTCAACATATTCTTCTTGCTAGTGAGTACATTTCCCTCATTATCCTTTATCACCCTTACCTGCTACACATCTTTCCTAGCTCGGTCCCTCTTTCTAGCCAATCGGTACAGGTCCTTTTCTCCCTCCTTAGTGTCCAACCTTTCATACTACTCTCTATACGCCTTATCCTTAGCCTTTGCCACCTCTCTCTTTACCATGCACCTCATCTCCTTATACTCCTGTCTACTTTCTTCATCTCTCTGACAATCCCACTTCTTCTTCGCCAACCTCTTTCTCTGTATACTCTGTATACTCTCCTGTACTTCCTCATTCCACCACCAGGTCTCCTTGTCCTCCTTCCTCTGTACAGGTGTCACACCAAGCACCTTTCTAGCAGTTTCCCTAACTAGCTCTGCTGTAGTTACCCAGCTATTCGGTAACACTTCACTGCCACCCAGTGCCTGTCTTAACTCTTCCCTGTACTCCACCTCACAATCACCCTTTTTCAATTTCCCCCATTTGATCCTTGGTGCTGCCCTCACACTCCTCCTCCTCCTCTTCTTGATCACCAATGTCATTCTACAGACCACCATTCTATGCTGCCTAACTACACTTTCCCCCGTCACCACTTTACAGTCTCCAATCTCCTTCAAACTGGCCCTCCTGCATAGGATATAATCCACCTGTGTGCATCTCCCTCCACTCTTGTATGTCACCTTATGCTCCTCCCTCTTGTTAAAATACGTATTCACCACAGCCATGTCCATCCTTTTTGCAAAATCCACTACCATTTGACCTTCTGCATTCCTTTCCTTAACACCATACCTACCCATCACTTCCTCATCCCCTCTGTTCCCTTCGCCAACATGCCCATTCAAATCTGCTCCGATCACCACTCTCTCACCCTTGGGTACAGTCATCACCACTTGATCTAACTCACTCCAAAATTTTTCCTTCTCATCCATTGC